>NC_060284.1:3853421-3998760 GCF_021613505.1 Equus quagga | reverse complement strand
AAAGTGGATCAGCAGTCCTGCATGTGTTAGAATGGTGCCTAGTGTATCTTTCGAGTGCTGTGTGGGTGTTTGAAAATTTTTATCATTAGAATGTTGGTTTTCTGAGAACAGGATTTTGTTGTTATTGAACCAGTATACAGAAACATCATAGTAAATGCATATTGTCTAAAATTCTGTAGCTGATCTTGTTTTCTCAGAGTTTACTCTCTAGGCTAAGCATCACACATTGATACCATGTTATTGTCCTGTCCAGAAATAATGGAGGTCAGAGTGAAAATTAGATACAATGTGATTTCAGTGTAGTGTTGTTTGCAGTAGAGAAAGAATAATGGAAAAACCAAACTCTCTTTGATTACAGGTTTTCATAGAATCCTAGTTCTAAAAGAGTCCTAGTGATTTTAGTCTGACTCTCAAATCTTGTGTGAGGCTCAGAGCAACCCCTGACTCCTGAGTTCAGTAATGGGTGATCTGATGGCACATCTTAAAATCCTCTGTGAGTCTGAAAAGATTGGTGTCGTGACGCTTCTGAGCGAGCCTGGGCCTGAGGGGGCTCGCAGGGCTCTTCCTGCTCTGAAAGGCTCTGAGTCTGTGGCCCTTTGCTGGTTTGGGGCAGGCTTCCTGATGCTCCAAAGCATGGAGTCAGTTTTGATTCCTTTTTAGCAGCAGCATGTAATGGTGCGCTGCAGGAAACCTGGGCTAGAAGGGCCCCAAGCCTGCTGTGGGCAAGTGCTGCCAGTGGATTGGAGTGCTCCTCTCCTCTCCAGGGCCTTTGCATATGCTCGTCCTTCACCCAGGCTGCTTTCTCCCCACCTCCCCAGACATCCTTACATCTCAGCTGCATATTACTTCCCTCTTGAGCCCCAGGCTAGATCACTTTCCTTTTTTTATATGCTCTGTGTTTTTCCTTCATGGCATTTTAAGATCTTTATAGTAATCTTTTTCTGTGCATCTTTGTTTCATTCCGTTGGTCCCATAGATGTAGGCAGGGGCCATATTGCTCTGTTTCTTCATTGTGGCCTTCTGGTACAGCTCAGTTTCTGGCATGAAGAACTGCTCAGAAATACTCGTTGAATAAATCTCCTAAATACGACATTTGAAACCCTGCTTCTAAGCTAAAGCAAGGCATTAGCATGCAGCTAATTTCAGACTGCTGCTTTGACGCAGGTCAGGATATTTATTCACATAATTAAAATGATTATGTTAAATTTTTTTAAATTTAATTTTTATTGGGTTAATGATAGGTTACAATCTTGTGAAATTTCAGTTGTACATTATTGTCAGTCATGTTGTAAGTGTACCCCCTTCACCCTTTGTGGCCACCCCCCACCCCACCTTTCCCCTGGTAGCCGCTAAATTATGTTAAATTTTTAAAAGCCCAAAGCATAGTGATTTGTTCTTTTAATCTTGTTAAAATTGTCTGTCGGGGCCGGCCCCATGGCCGAGTGTTTAGGTTCGCACATTCTGCTTCAGCGGCCCAGGGTTTCACCTGTTCGGATCCTGGGTGAGGACATGGCACCACTCATCAGGCCACGCTGAGGCGGCCTCCCACATGCCACAACTAGAAGGACCCACAGCTAAAGAAATATACAACTATGTACTGGGGAGATTTGGGGAGAAAAAACAAGAAAGAGTCTGTGTCAAAATAGCGAAGTTACAGTTGTCACATCAAAATTCATCCTTGTGTCCCCTGCCTGGCCTCCTGTCACAGCACATGAGCACTCAGCAGTGTTAGCAGCAGAGTTAGCAGGGGGTACAGAAGATGACATCGTGACCCACTCACTTTGCTGAGTTCACGCTGCTTTTGTGTTTTCATTTGCGCTGTCTCCCGCTTTGATTGCAAGGTCCTGTGAGAATGCTGGCTTTGCAGCCCAGAGGTGACCCGTCCTGCCCGTCACCCCTTCCCAGTCCCCTCGCAGTTAGGCTGCCATGGAGCGCCTGGGCCTGTGCTCCTCCTAAAGCTGGAGTCTGATACAATGTGTTGAATGACTGGCAGAAAACTGACACAGTTATCTGTATTAACTTGGAAACCACTTTCAAATCACCAAGGGTGGTTGCTCCTTATTTACAAAAATAATTTGATTCTACTGTTAGAAAAGAGAATTTGTGAAAAGCAAGAAGGAGAGTTGTGAAAACAATACAGAGCTGTGGGTGTGAGTGTGGGTGGTGGTGAGGATGGGACCAGGGACTGAAGTCCGTGGAACGCGGTTGCTATTCTTGTGTAGCGTGAGTTCGGCTTTGAGGTGAGGCTGGGGAGATGCGCAGGAGCTTTGCTTGCTGCTGAAGTTTCCAAATAAGAATGGCTCAGAAAATGTTGGGTGAGCTGAAAGCATTGCTTGTCAGATTTATCCCCAGGCCCTCCCCCTGTCGCTGGACCTTATGTTGTTCCACCATTAAAATGAGGGCGGGGCAGACCGGGTGGGGCGGAGGGTAATTCTAGAGGAAAGGGAAATGGGAAATAAAAGTCCTCGGGCATCCTGAACCGCTGTTCACAGCCTCGGGAGAGAGGCTGTTGACTGGAGAGGCGCATGGTCCTCACTTAGGCTGCACAGGACGCTCTCCGCCGGGGAGCACAAGTCCTGCCTTCCTTTCCCGGAGCAATGAAAATAGTATGTCCTTTGATGTTGACACCCTGACCTGCCTCTCTGTCCTCTCACTGTCCTCATCAGTGTTTTGGTTTTCTTCCTTCTTCCTCCCAAATGCTTTTTCCTGCCTGTTTATGGTTTGGACTGCTTCCTTAATGAAAGTGTCCACTTATTTTCTGATGCAATTGCCTCTGCAGCCGATTGATTTATTTATCTTTGTCTTTAGCTCAGCTCTGAAGAGGCTTTGGAAAGTAGAGAAGAAAATCCAGTCTGCTTTTTGGGGGACATTGGACAGCCGAATAAATGCAGGTAAGTACATCTGCATATTTTTTTAAAAAGACAAAAAGGAAAATAGCTTTTAAAAAGAATAATAAAGCATCTTAAACCTGTAGGGCTGTCTGTACTCTAATTTTAAAAAATTGATATTTTAATTGTTGTTCATTCCAAATGTTGAATGTACTGGTTTAAAAAAATCCCCAAAGTACAAAATTATGGGAAGTACAAAGTAAAAGTTAAATCTCCCTCGTAATCCCTCCTCGATATTCACCCCCATTAACAATTTATGGTCTATTTTCCCAGGTTATACATATACATAACCAAAAGGGTCATAATATATCGTGTGCTTCTTTTCATTTTGCAGTAGGTCACGTGCATCTTTCAGTCCTGGTTCACATAGCCGTGGGTTATCCTTTGTCACAGCTGCGTATTATTGTCTGTGTTGCTATGCCTTATTCTGTTTAGGGAGTCCTCTGCTGTTGCACTTTTTCGTTTCCTCTGTTGTAAATGGTGCCATGTCTTGGACGTCTATGATTATGTATACTCGCCTCATGGTTTCCTTAGGGTGAAAGGGTGTAACACCGTCTTTGAATTCTCCCCCTGCTGGGTCTGCATAAAGTCTCGAGGACAGAGGCGTGTCTTACACTGTGAAGCAGTCTTTGGCTTCTCTGCTCTCTGTCTCTGTTTTTCCTTTTGTGGTGGAGTTGGGGCCCAGTGCTGGGTTTTAAACCACCTTACCTGACAGTTGATCTGAACCCCAGGAAGTGATGAGTTTAGTCTTTCAGCCTGGTTTCTGGAAGAGTCTGGTTTTCAGATTTATTTTGGAGATTTAAGGATAGAATGGAAGGCCTCTCAGTTTGTAGCATTTAGGGTGTCTAGTTCATGTCTCCCCTGTAAGCATGTCACCTCACCAGGCAGCTGATAGAACGAGCACGTGAATTTGGTGACGAGAACTGTGACTGCTGTCCACCTCTCTGACTTGCCTTGTTTTGAGGCGCTCCCTTGGGTCATTCTGCAAGCACCTGTTGTACATAAGGCTCTGTGCTGTATCCTGGGGATACTGAGATCAGCGATGCAGTCCTTGTCCTGAGGGAGCTCCCACCACTTGTGAGTGAGAGAGACACACACACACGTGGATAAGATCATCACAGGTCAGTGGCATTAAGGCAGTGTGGGGAGTTTGGGAGGGGGCATCTAACTTAGGGGATGGGGTGGAGCTTCAGAGGGGGCTTCCTGGAGGAGGTAATGTCTGAGCTGAGTTCTAAGGAAAGTTGAAGTGTGCCATGAAGGGGGTGGAGTGGAAAGGCATTCCTGGTAAACAAGCAGATGGCCACATTGCAAGCATGAAGCATGCAGTAAGAGGCTGGCAGTGATAGAAGGGGAGGCTCGTGGCTAACTGGCCAGGTGGCGGAGGGCCTCTGTTAGGAGTTTGAGATTGGTCTGTACGTTAATGAGGAGCCTTTGGAGGATCTGGTCTGGTTATGGAGACTTTACTTTGGGGGCTAAGTGAAGGTTGGCTTGGCAGGCAAGAGGAAAGTAGGAACCTGGGGTCAGGGAAATGAGTTTGTAGACCCTTGGTTGGTTGGGTGAGGGGAAGAAAGAGTGTGTAGTGCTTTCCCTTGTCCCCCTCCTTTCTGGCCTTGCCTGAGGCAGAGCTACTGAGCTGGGGTCCTTGATCCTAACTGCCTTCCCTTTGGAGGGGGCTCACAGGAGTGGCTGACTTGCAAGCTTCTAACCAGTGGCTTCTGACCTTTTCAAAGCAAAGCTTCCTGCCCTCATTCTGCTGCCACAGGGTGCTGCCCATCCTCCTGGCTGCCTGTGGGGTGAGGGACCTGGCTCCATCCATTAATTTTCAGACCCTTCCATGTGGCTCAGGAACATGAATGGTCGTCCTTTGTGTGCACTTTCTCAGAGCCAGCCACAGGCCAGGCTCTGGAGCAGGAAGATAGGTAAGACATGGTTGACCGCTCATGGAGTTCGCAGTTTAGTGGCAGAGAGACACAAAATTAAAAGACACTGTGATCCGTGCCATAGTCTGTTCAGAAATTAAATGATTCCAGTAGAGGTAGCAGCAGTGTTAGTAACGGTAACATCAGTGGTTCCAGAATGAGCCACAGTTTTCAACTACAACTTGTGTGCAAATAGAGAAAATAAATTTAAGCCGTGTCTAAAATGATTCTGATTTTTGAGAATAGGGTCTGACCATAATTGATTAATTATGCAATTAATTGCATAATTGATTATTTTCCATAGTTTCCCCTCTCGTAAGCTCTGCTGATTTGATTTTCAAGGAGGGAACGGGCAGGGAGAGGTGCTTATCAAATACCATGTGTTTTTGCCTGCTCCCCTTCCTAACACTCTTTCTGACCACTGAAAGTTTTAGCAGGAGTGACCACATGGTCTTGTTTTCTTTCCGTTACAGTATCTAAATATAAAAGAGGACTGCAATGCCATGGCTTTCTGTGCTAAAATGAGAAGCTCCAAGAAGACGGAGGTGAACCAGGAGGCCCCGGAACCAGGGCTGGAGGTGCTCTTCTACCTGTCGGATAGGGAGCCCCTCCGGCTGGGCCGCGGGGAGTACACGGCCGAGGAGCTGTGCATCAGGGCCGCGCAGGAGTGCTGTGAGTGCTGGAGGGCCGCTGGGCCCATCCCAGAAGCCCCTGTCTGCCCCGTGCGCCCCGCTGAGCGGAAAGGGCTGTGGGCTCTGGGAGTCAGTGGTTCCGCCCCGCTTCTGCCACTTACTAGCATCTGACCCTGGGCTAGTGATTTTAATTGTGAGAGTTTCATTTTTTGTTTTCTTCCTCGCAAAGTGGTTTGTTCCTGCTCCGGCACAAATGGGCTGTGGGATGGATACCAGGGCTCGGGCGGGCCTTCTGTGGAGGCTCAGCGTTTGTCCCCCACACCTGTGACACTGGAGCAGTGTCAGCACTGAGGGAGTAAAGCCCCAGCACAAGGCTGCAGGCTCAGTCAGTCGTGTTGCTCAGCGTGTTGGTAGTCTGATTCAGAACTTCTGAAAAGGCCCATCCATCCTGCTGCTGCAGTGACACCCCTCCCCCGACACCCGGGTGATGCTGAGTTGAAGTGAGAAATTGAGTGTCGCTCTGTGGCTTGGTCAGATTGCCAAGCTGTGAAAGGGCCTGAGGATGTGAGCAACACAATCCATTTTGTTGAAAGTGAAGCTTGTCTTGCTAAAGTTAGCCTGTTGTCCTCAGAAGGTGGGAAACCAAACTAAATAGCCTCTTTGTTACTCTTTAAACTTGGAGTCCTTGGCAGTTTTTGCCTACCTACTTTTAAATAACAAGTAAAGTTAATAAAGGTAAATCATAGAAACTTAAAGATCTGATCCACTTCGGTCACGGCGAGGGTTGTACAACTCTACAAACACCCAGATTTGTTCACTTGTATGCTTAAAATGGGCAGGCTTTATGGTAAGTTACATCTCAGTGAAGCTGTTGTTAACACATCAACTCATTTTATGATGATGGAGTAACAGCTATGATGGCAGACAGTCTGATCCGTGCTTTGGGCTTTATTTACATCATCTTTAACCCTCAGGATGGCTCTGTGGGGATAGTATGGTTATTTCAAGAATCACCTACCTTGTTTGTAATACAGCTTGTCTAGAAAACGCACTTCCTTTCCTATATCTATCTTTCTCCCTAAAATGCTTTAAATATCAGAGTTCTAATAAAGGGGAGAGGTTGGTGCTACAGGGAGGAGTGTCATAGACTCTCAGAGAAATGTTGCAAAAATTTATTGATTTTAAAAATACATGAATGCAGAATGCCCCATATTCCTGTAGCGCTCATTATTATTATAGTAAGTGCTGTTTGGGGCAGTATGGTTTTCTTCCCTGGTGTTCATCCATGTGTGGTAAATTTTTGTCCCTTTAGCCCCCATTATTTCACCTCCTCAGTAGCTCTAGCTTGGTTTGAATCCTGACTCGGCATTTTATTGGCTGAGTAGCCTTGAATCAGACTAAATCTCAGGAGGCCGCAGTTTCTTTCTCTGTAAAATGGCAAAAATAATACTTACCTCCTTATGTGTTAGGAGGATTAAAACACAGCAAATTAGAGTTTGTTAGCCTGACGCCTGACACTTAGCCCTCTCTAAATGTTAGTATTGTTGTTGTTACTATTTGATACTTTTATATAAAAAGGTATCTTTGATCTTCCTGCTTATTAGTACTAATACTGTTAGGATCAGACCTGTGGTAGATTTACAGACAGATCCTGATGACGCCTCGGATATGTGTGGGTCCGTGCACATTCAAATACAGATGCGTGCAGCAGCAGGCTGGGTTTGCAGGCTGGTCCCCGAGAGCCAATTTAGGAATGAAAAGCTGTAGTAAACCTGCAGCAGAGTCCTAACCATACTGGATCCAGTGCCGTTTGCCGTTGTTCCCAAGTGAAATGCTCTCAGACGTCTAGCTCCATCTTCTCTGTTCTAAGGAGGAGTGTAACTTGTGAAGGCGGAACTCCCAGGTGGCTTGAGAGGCAGGAGTGGAGGTGTTCAGCAGAGGCACTGAATGCCAAGGTGTTTGTCACTTCCTAGCTCCGTGTGTGCCTTGGAGAGAGGCCCTGCTTCGGCGGGCGGGCCAGGGCCCCTGTAGCATCAGCCTTACTTCAGATGTCTGACGTGGGAAGCACATTCTCATGAGTTTTTTGGTTAAGTTCACTGTATCGCAGTTTGAGACCTGGCCACACATGAAAATATCAGTAATAATTGATTGTTTGCCCTCGTTTTCCTCCACACCCCCATGCATGTAGATTACAGGTCTTTGTAATTTTAACCATGGGCTCGGAAGTGAGTGGACAGGTGCTTTCCTGGTTCATAATCTCCCTTATCTTGCTGATCATTCATGTATAAAGCAGACGGTTTGTGGGGTGGGGGAGCAGGGAGCGGTTCTGGACCGCCTTCATTAAGTGCATATCTTCTTGCTAGTTAGCTACTAATAAGAAATTTTATGGTGAACATGATGTAATGTATCCAGAATTTGAAATATGATGTACATCTGAAAAAAATAAAAATTTAAATAAATAAAAAGAAAAAAAAGAAATATTTATGACAGCTATACAGAGTACTTAAGCGTGTTTATTATTAATGGTAGTAGATTTTAGTCACTGACAAAAATCTCTTTGGTTATTTATTCTAAGACACAGTTTCATGTGCTACTGCCAGGTACTTCTTTGCGTGTTAGAATTGTTTAAACATTTTCTGTAGGAGACAGATTGGGGAGTTCCCAGATGCCAAGGCTGTTTCTGACTGTGATTGGCAAGGTGCACATCAGGTGGGACCTGGGACCCTCTCAGATGGCCTTTTTTCTTTTAAGCAGGGTTTGGTGCAACTCTATTGTAGACATTTTAATGAGAAATATCATTAGACGACTTCTTTTTCTTTTAATTTTTTTTTTTGCTGAGGAAGATTCGCCCTGAGTTAACATCTCTTGGCAATCTTCCACTTTTTTTTTGCTTGAGGAAGATTGTCCCTGAGCTAACATCTGTGCCAGTCTTCCTCTATTTTGTATGTGGATCGCCACCACAGTGTGGCTGACCAGTGGTGTAGGTCCATTCACGGGATTCAAACCCGTGAACCGGGGCCGTTGAAGTAGAGTGCACGAACTTAACCACTACGCCACAGGACCGGCCTAGTCTTCTTTTTTAAAATGGTTTTAAGCTGGTTTGCCAGGAGCTGTAGTGTATATTCTGGGGAGCCACAGTTCTTAGTTATTATGGTTAAAACTGCCTGATTGAACATGGCTGAAAGTTGTATTTGCCCTAAGAGATGCAAATGTGACTGGATTCTGTGTGGCTGAGAGGATTCCTGTCTTTGCATATGTCATGCTTTGAAAGCAGATGGCCCAGTGTATTTGTCATTAGTGTCTGATTTGTTCTCTCCTTCCGCAGGCATCTCTCCTCTGTGTCACAACCTCTTTGCCCTGTATGATGAGAACACCAGGCTCTGGTCTGCTCCCAACCGCACCATCACGGTGGACGACAAGACGTGCCTCCGGCTCCATTACCGGATGAGGTGCCTGCCTGGCGGCTTCTGCGGGGAGGGCGGCTCGTGGGCCCAGAGCCCCTTACCAGGAAGTGTCGTGGTGTCTTTGTAGTTTGTGGGTTTGTGTTTGCTGGTGTGAGAAAGGACTTCTTCACCATCTGGAAGATGCGTTGGGTCATGTTCCTCTGCCACATTTGAGGAAAGAAATCGTTATGAGGCAGAGGGTATTTCGAATAGAGTTGGTATTCTACAGCAGTTTTTCAAACGTGAATCATGGTTATGAATTTAATTTAGTGAGTTGTGACCAGAATTTTTTAAATAGGAAAGAAACCGACAAGAACAGATAATGTCAGCGTATGTATATATATCTCTTGTGAATACTGTTTTTGAAAGCTTTCGTTTGAGACATATGTCTGTATGTGCTAGGTGGTGCTGTAATAAAATGTATTTCTTATTAAAAGTTACAGGTGAAGAGCTTGGGGACCCTGCTAAAGTGGTGTCCTCGAAGTTCTGGGTGGGTCTTGCTCTCCAGGGGTGGGTGTCCCCCCAACTCCTTGAGGGTTTTGTCTAGTGCCCCTCTAAGTTTGCTTCTGATGGGTACTCGTCTTTTCTCCCATGTTGTGGACCTTGTTAAATGTCACACAGTCTCCCAGGGCAGCACAGACAGGTGGGACTTCATGGCTGTAGTCTCTTGAGTTTATAAGCACGTTGGTTCTGTACTAGAATTGAAAGTATGTTTGTTAGGCACTAGTTAAGCACAAGTTAGCGTATGTGTTTAGCAAAGGAGCTTATAAATAAGATGAATACTCTTGAAAAGGATCTTAACTTACATAGAAGTGGTTAAACAGTAGGTTAGCTCAGGTGCTAATGGAATACAGGGACGTGCTGGAAATCCCTCAGGGGTCTCAGACGGTATGCTCTCCTTAGTACCTTTTCTTTTTTTGGGGGGGAAGATTGGCCCTGAGCTAACACCTGTGCCAATCTTCCTCTATTTTATGTGGGATGCCACCATAGCATGGCTTGATGAGCGGTGCTAGGTCCACACCCGGGATCCGAACCTGCAAACCCTGGGCCCCCGAAGCAGAGCGTGGGAACTTAACCACTAGGCCACGGGGCCAGCCCCCACAGCATCTTGGCTGCTGTTTCCTTTAGGAAGTCTGTAGAGTTGTTACCAATCCAGAATGGCCTAGATGTTTTTCTCAGTGGAAGCTGAACCAGATCTCCTTTCTTTGAGAATCATCCTAGGGCTGACTTTTTCTCTTCTTTCTGTGCTCACCTAAGTTCTCACGTGAAGAGGAGAGGTGTGTGCTGTGTGAGATTCACTCCCCAGATTTAGGCAAGCATTCACTGCACCCAGCTGCGCCTTCTGCCTGTGTTTGGAGTTGGTTTCTGCAGTGTGGCCGTGCTTTCTGCGGCCAGGGGTGGCTGTGTGAGCTGGCATTGAGACATGCTTGCAGCTTGCCTTCTGGGAAGGGGCATGTCACTGAGTTCTGGGTCTTTCTCTCTAGGTTTCTGCACGTGGCTCAGAATCTAGAATGGTAGAATTTAGGACTTGGAAGAGACCTGAGTCTGCCTAATTCAACTCTTCCTATTTCTTAGGGGGAAACTGATGTCCAAAAAAGAGAAGTGCGTTACCCAAGTCGTTTACATAGCGAATTATCTCCTTGACACTAGAATCCTCTTTGGGGCGTTCGTCTTTGTTGGTCGTGTGAACGCCTCGCCATTAAAGCTGCCTCTGCCTGCCCCCCGTTTCTGTCGGCGGCCAGGAAGTGCACAGCTGCTTCGCTTTTGGCACCTTGACTCTGTACCTGACACTGCGCTCCAACAGGATATTGCTTTGTACCACAGGCTCTTTGAACTTGGGACAAAAGATCCCGCCCTCAGCTGAAACATTTGCATTACAACAAACTACAAACATTTTGAAACCTTATTATCTCACCACTAAAGAAGGTATAATGTGAGAATAAGTGTTGGTGACTATTTCAGTGGAATCCCAGCTCTATTTTGGGAAATACTCTTGTACTTTAACTAGAGTTTTCTGGTTTTAGATAATGATTTTAATAGTTATTGTTTCCTAATATATCTTAATACAAGACAAGCATACTCTGTATTCATTTTTAAGAAAGAAAATATTTTCTTGCTTTTTCATCCAAATGAATTTCAGTATCCGATAGTAAAGCTCTAAAGAAACCTAGAGAGAATTTGTTGTGTGTAGTATCTATATTATAAACTTAGAATGTGCAATCATCTGTGTTAAAATTTTCTCAAAAACTCGCAAGGAAGGCGCATCTCTCATTGATAGGTCTGTCTGTCTCTCTTGCCCTCCTTCCTTCTTGCATTGTTCTTTGTCATTCTGCAGAGGAATCCAGGCAGTTGTCATACGACATGTGTTTATGTCATTCTTTTTTTTCCCCACTGACATGTTCTACTATGAGAAATTTGTGTGTGGCCCACGTTTTCTGAACACTTCGATAATACACTTTAAATAGGAGTGTAGAATTCGTCTTCAATCTACCTTCTAGTTTTGTCTGATTAGCGATTGGGAAGGTGTTGGTTTTGGTAGTCACTGATTTAAGGGGTTTGTTTGTGTTATTAGATGGAAAGCTGTCAGCCTTGACTCGAGGCACTTTGTAGAGCCTCGGCCAGTGCTTTAGGCTCCTTCAGCCTTTCCTGTTGTGTGATCTCCTTAGCCCTGCCCTGTCTGAACATCTCGCCCAAAGGCTTCCCAGCCACAGCGCCCGCAGGGCTCAGATAGCAGCCTCGAAGAACGCCCTTGTTCAGACCCGAGGGCCGACTGTGTCCTGCCCGAAGGGAGTGTTGAGCGCTTTGCTCCACCAGCTCTAAGGGCTCCTTGTGGTAGAGACTTGGCGGGATGCGGCCGGAGAGGCCATGCTGGCACCGGTTCAGGGACAATCCTTCATTGCTTTTCTCTCAGACAGCCTCCTCCCTGCTTGAGATCCTTCTCCTCCTTCCCCAGGGAGCCTTCCCTGCCGTACCCCGTGTCTCTCTCGTCACCACCTTCCCTCGCCGTCAGCCTGCGTGCCCCCGGTCAGAGTGCTGCTCTGACCCTTTGTGTGTGCAGTGCCTGGAGCGTGCGCAGCGCTCAGCTCTTAGCTGCTCTCATCAGCATCCTTTTTAGACCCCCTCACCTGTCTCTTCCAGGCAGACCCCCAGAACTGCCAGTAGATCTCTAGTTATTGTATGAATTACGAGAACTCCCCATTTTGGATTTTCCTCAGTAATCAGAGGAGGTGGCTGTGTCCTCATCCCTTTTTTTCTGCTCCAATGTCAGATTTTCCTGTATCTGCTCAGCTGGCGGATAGAGCTACATCCGCTTTTACTTTCTGCCTGCCCGGGAGAGCTGACCCTGCGTGAGTCCTCCTGGCCTGTGCTCTGTCGCTCCCTTGAAGAGTGGGCTCCTGGGCCTGGGGACAGCACGAGTGCCATCCTCTTCATCAGCCAGTAGCCTCAGGCTTCTCCTGTTCCCAGGGCCTGGTCCTCTCTCCCGTAGGAGGGGAGGGGACAGTCCCACAGCTGTGGTGTGTGCTGCATGTGGACTCCGTGGATCTGTGGTTCTTTCTGTGTGAGAGACACAAAGCCCGCAGTCCAATTCTCCGTCACTTCCATAAGGTACGGGGAAGACCAGCTGTGTAGAAGCACTTGAAAGTTGTAAGACCTTGATTCTGCCTTTAAAATCATTTCCTTATCCTCCCCCCTCCCCACCCACAGTAGACGGCAGCTTCTTCCTCCTTGGTGCTCCTTTGGCACCTTATCTGACACTCTCTTCTGTCCAGGGACAACTTACCAATTAGGCACAAGGCCTAGGGCTCTCAGTATTCTTAGAGGCCCACAAAAGTGTTTTAATTTGATTCAAAATGAGAAAAAAATGAATACAATTCAGTCTGGATTATATTCATCTTTATCCCAACAGAGTGGTGAAGTACAAGTTTAATGTTTTTTATGGAGGAAGGGAAGCCTGTGTGGGGTCCCTGACAGTGTCAGTGTCGTCCTGCTTAGGAGACGCCCCTGGACTGTTGCTTTCTGTGGTTGTGGGTGTGACTGACTGTCCTGTGCATGGGGGGGCTCACAGCTGGTGGCACCCCTGGCATGTGAGTGTATGATGAAGCTAGATTTCAGTAGTGTTAAACTGAGTAAGATAGGTCTGGGATTCAAGGCAGGATGGCATCGTTGAAAGCGAAGGGCATTGCTGGGCCAGCTCCTGGTTCTGTCAGGAGTCTTGTCCTGTTTAGGAAGAAGTGCTGCAAAGTCAGAGGAGCTGTCTTTGTGATCTTAAGAAAGTTACCTTGTCTCCTGGAGTCGTAGACGCGGCTCTGGCAGGACTCCCCCAGAGTGCTTGCTAGTGAGAAGGAAGGACCCCCGCAGTGAAGTGCTGCACAGCTGAGGCTCTGCTCTCGGCTCTCCGGCTCTGATCAGATGGACAAGCAGGGCATCTCTCCCACGCCTTCTAGGGTCCGCTTTCCCACAGTTGACATTCGTTTTCCTGCCTTCCAGGTTCTATTTCACCAACTGGCATGGGACCAACGATAATGAGCAGTCTGTATGGCGCCATTCTCCAAAGAAGCAGAAAAATGGCTACGATAAAAAGAAAGTTACAGATGCAACCCCTCTCCTCGACGCCAGCTCACTGGAGTATCTGTTTGCTCAGGTAGGAAGCTTGGGCGCAGGAGAACCTGGGGTGGGTGAGACGTTGTAGGTTGAGAATTCCTGTTGCAGCTGACTGACCACGGTGGCAGCTCAGAGGCTTATGGCCCATTCTGTGGGTGTTGTCACCACCTGGCACTTGCTGAGCGAGGAGGGGAAGGCAGTTCAGCATGCCAAGGGGCTGGTACCTGACCTGGGCGTGGTTGAGGCTTCATTTCGCCGCATTTCTTTCCTCCCCCTCCCCCCCACCCCGCGCCTCCTGCTATCGCTTCTCCCCAGCAGAAAGCAGAGGGAGGCTGGGAGCCAGGGCACTGGAGGCAGTGGGCTGAGGAAGGCACTCTCAGCTGTAGGAGTGCGTTTGGGGAGGGAGGGTGGCCGCTCCAGGCGCAGCGGTGGGCTGGGAGAGGAGACGCTGGAGGAACGCGCCGGGAGAAGGTAGAGCCCCCCTGAGATAACTGACCTTTCCCTTTAGGTGCGTCCTGACTTTACCACGCAAATAGGTCTTCTGTAAGGTCGCTTTGGGAAGTGTCTTACTGTTCAGATCATTTTATACACTGCTTTTTTTACTCATCCTATTGATGATCCGTCAATGTCAATCAAAAGTATAGATCTTGGTTGTTTTAATGGTTTCCTCACAATTCGTTTAAGCAGCACCCACTTCTCTGAGTATTTGTGTGCTCTGCTGAGGCCCCGCGGGTGCTGTGATGAACGGGGCAGCTGTGGGCCCTGCAGGCATCAGACATGTAGTCGAGTTGGATGAACAGAAAACAGACGAGCAAATAAAATGATGTGCAGATAATCCATAAGGAATTGTGAGAAGTGCTATGAAGGAAAAAGCTTTGTGATAGAGAGTATGGGGAGACGGCTTTGAGTGGGGAGACCTAATTTAAATACAGTGACACATCGCTTACCAACAGGGTGAGTTCTGGGAAAAGCGGCGTTAGGCGATGTCGTCGTTGTGCGAACATCATAGAGTGCACGTACACAAACCTAGATGGTGTAGCGCTGTGTGCTGGTCTTACGGGACCACTGTCTTATGTGTGATCCATCGGTCACTGAAACGTCATTATGTGGTGCACGACTATAGTGTGATTAGAGGAGGTCTGTAAGGAGGTGACATTTATAGGGAATCTCGAAGAATAAAAAGGTGTCTGCAGTTCTAAGGGAGGAGTGGAGAGACATTTCTTCTATGTAGAGCAGAGTTTTTCAAAAGCAGCTCTACTGCCATTTTGGGCTGGATCCTTCTTTGCTGTGAGACTGTGTGTTGTAGGACATTTACCCACACCCCGACCTCCACTCGCTAGATGCCCGGAGAGCGTCCCCCGGTTGTGACAGTCAAAAGTGTCTCCAGACATTACCTAGTATCCCCCTGGGGCAAAGTCTCTGTGGTTGAAAACACCTGGTGTAGAGGGAACGGAATGTGTGGAGGCCCTGAGGTGAGCAGGGGCGGAGAGGAGAGTCCATGTGGCCAGAGGAGAGGAGGGTGAGAAGAGAGAGCAGCAGGGCAGGCTGGGGTAGACGGCGCAGTCTCGTAGGAGTGGGAGTTGGAAGCGCTGTTTTCACCCTGAGGCAGTGGGGAGCTGTTCGGAGGGTTTGGTTTTGTTTCTCTTTGAAGTCAGTGATGTTTCTTGCCTGTGTATGGAAAGTGGGCTGTGCTGGGGCTGGGCATACACTCCGGCTGTACCAGCTGAGATGCGCTGCTGCACGGGTCCAGGGGCGAGAAAATGCTGGTTTGGCTCAGGTAGTGGCAGTAGAGTTGGAGAAAATGGGTGGATCTGCGATTGATTTTGGAGATAGAATTAGTATTATTTGCCAGTGGGTTGGATGTGGAAGGTGAGGGAATTTGAGGAATCAAAGACAATTTTGAGATTTCTGTTCTGGGCAATGTTGGATGGGCATGGACTCATTGCCACGCGGGGAAGACAGGGCGGCAGGTCGGAGAAGGGCGGGCAGTGGCTCCCTTTTGGAGATAGCTATGTGACGTACAAGTGGAGACTTCAGGCGGGAAGCTGAGTATGAGGCTGGAATCCAGAGGAGAGCCGTCGTTTGTTTAATCCCCATTTCTGGACATTTTTGGTGTTTCTCGGTTTTCCCTGTTCTGCTGTCACTGTTATAGGCTGTTGTGAACAACAGCATGCACACATGTTCGGGTGTGCGTCCCTTCTGTGATTTCTGTAGGACCTGCTTTCCCACAGGTGCCTTTGCGTCACAGTTGTGTCCCATGGTGCAGCTGTGGTTACCAGTGTCCCCATGTGTAAGACCTCAGAACTGACCTTAGAGACGACCAAGAGGTGAGGCAGCGTGCAGCCCGGGCGGGTGCTGTGTTGCAGAAATGCAGTGAACTAGCCTTTCAGATGGGTCCTTTTGTCTTCAGCCTCCCAGTTCTATGTACTCACATCTGAGATTTATTCTTTAACCGTTTTGGGGAGGAAGTGTAGAAAAAGAGGGTGCCGTCCTTCAAGAATGTGTTGTTAGAATCTGACCTTTCAGAGTTCAGGAATGAGGTACCTGAGGGCTTGCACCGTGATCTTTGTAGGAAATCACAGCCATGGAGAGTAGCTTCAGGGTTCACTCCGCTCTTCACACCTTGCTGCAGCGTCCTCAGTGGGCTGTGGAAGTGGTCAGTGTCCTTTTCTTACCTGAGAAACAGGAAGTCCAGGGGAACTGCAGCGGAGCGAACCCTCCCTCCAGAACCAGAACGCCCTTCAGGGGAGCTGCTGCCTGACCCACATAGGAGCACCAGCCAGGCTGCGTGGCTCCCTCTGTGCAGGCTGGAGAAGGCGCCAGCATTCACCATCCTTCAAGTCTGTGCACTTTCCATCAGCCGGTAAAGATCGAGCGCGGCTGTAGCCAGGCATGAAGACCCGGAGCCCTGGAGCCACATCTGGGTCTGAGTCTCTGCCCCGCTGCTCGCTGGTCCCTGCCCCACAGCACTTCCTCTTTCCACTTGACTTTGTTTTTTGTAGCTACCTGACGTTACCTCTTTCTGTTTGTTTCTTCTTTCTTCTTGGGAAGGAGTCTCTGTGAGTCAGGGACGTGGTTGGGTTTACTGCTGTATCCCTGGAGCCTAGAATAACATCTGGCCTCTAACTGGGTCTCAGTGGTGGCTGATCACCAAGTGGATGAAGGCAGTTATTCAGCTTTCTGGTGCCTTTGAGTCCTCATCTGTTAGAGAGGACGATGTCAGCACCCACCTCACAGGCTGTTTCGAAGATGAAGTGAGATAGTAAACAAAGGGGCTGAACACAGTGTCTAGCACTGAGGTGAGGCTTTAATAAAGAGGAGCCAGTGTTGACATTGTCATTATCACTCTGCACAAGGCAGGTGGGAACTGCTTTTCAGTTTAGTTTTGTTTCTGAAGCCCTTGTTGGTTCTTGGAATGCTGTGCACCTCCGTCAACGAGAAGGGTATTTGGGGGATGTATTTCATTACTGGAAACTTGAGCAGTACTTATATGTGATAAGGATGCACTGTAGAATGTGGATTTCTTCTTCTTTCTCTAAATCTGTATCAGAATGGGGTGTGGTGGCCTGTCAACTTTATACACCCGATTCCTAGACTAGGATAGCTCAGTGCACATTTGTGGAATTAATGAATGATCACACCCCCGCCAGCTGTCACCTTCCCTTGGCCTGGTGCAGTCCACGCCTGGGACACGCTGCTCTTCACCATCATTGTATGGTAAGTCCCATGAAGGGCTTCATTGATGGTGCTGCTCACCAGCATCTAGAATGGTGCTCGATGACTGTTAGAGGAATGAATTACCCTGTGGAGAACATCTCCTGAGCCCCATCATGCCCACTTTGATGAGAATGAGCTCTGATGCCAGAGAAACTGTGAGTCTCCTTAGGCTCATGGCTGTACTGCTTTTCTGGATGGCACCTCCCTGTGTGGGACCTTCTTCTCAACGTCAGAAACATGGGTGGTACTCTTGAAACTGAAGTGGTGGTTCATTTCTTCTCCCCTCGCTCCAAAGGGACAGTATGATTTGGTCAAATGCCTGGCTCCCATTCGAGACCCCAAGACTGAGCAGGATGGGCACGACATTGAGAATGAGTGCCTGGGAATGGCTGTCCTAGCCATCTCGCACTATGCCATGATGAAGAAGATGCAGTTGCCAGAGCTTCCCAAGGACATCAGGTGAGCCTCCTGCTAGCTGAAGCGTTGATTGTGGGGTTGGTGTTATTTTTATGTGTTCTCATACATCTCAGTTTAACCACCTCCAGCTTTTGGCTGACCTCTGCTTTCTGCAAAGCCCTGTGTGTCCTAATTTTGAATGTTGGCTGATGACCTCAGAAATTTGTACTAGGGTGATAGTTCTGGGCCAGAAATGCCAATCAGATGAGTGGCCCACATGCCCGCCCCTTCCCTCTCTGCCCGTGGTGGGCACTGCTGTCTATCACTGTGTTTTTTCCTTCTGTGCTGGATTCATCTTAAAATCTTCTCAATGTAGCTCTCGGGGCAGTTACTACCACCCCAGCCTGAACTAGAGTTCTCTGGAGAGCTGTTAATTCTGATGTGAAGGATGATCAGCTGTTCCTTAAGTATGCTTTGTGATCAAGTCTTTAGTATTCAATCTGTGTAATTTCCACCCATCCAAGAAATAGTCTTTTTTTTTTAACCAGTGAGCTGTTGGGATTGTTGTAAATGAGGGCCGTCTCATTTTGAAGAGGAAGCTGTTTTTAGCTGTATTATTTGTGGTAGCGGCATGCATCTTCTCGTGAGTTGCTTCTCGGATGTCCTTGCCCTGGACCAGAGTTAGGAGCAGAGCACAGCTGCTCCTCAGTGATGTTGGGCTGAAGAGCTGCCTGGCTGCCACTGTCTCTTTCTCCTGTGGTTTTTTCTCTGGGCACCTCCTCTTTATTTTTTCATAAGCCTCAAGTAAAAAATGAAAACTCTTCTCTAATCTTTGTCTCCATTACATTCATCTAAAAAAGATGATATTTGCTGGGGATAAATTCCAAACTTCACAGTTTTCGACTCTTTTGAAACCATTTGTTCAGGGGCTCCCCTGTGCCAGGTGCCATCTTGGGCCTGGGAGTAACAGACAGACAGGTCTTCCCGTGTGTTGGGCCCCCAGTGGATATGTTCTTTCTTCCGTGGGGGTTTTTACTCTTGTTAAAACTGGCTCCTGGGGGCTGGCCCAGTGGTGAAGCAGTTAAGTGCACATTCCACTTTGGCGGCCCAGGGTTCGCCAGTTCAGATCCCAGGTGCGGACATGGCACTGCTTGGCATGCCATGCTGTGGTAGGCATCCCACATATAAAGTAGGGGAAGATGGGCACGGATGTGAGCTCAGGGCCAGTCTTCCTCAGCAGAAAGAGGAGGATTAGCAGCAGATGTTAGCTCAGGGCTAATCTTCCTCAAAACAAAAACAAAAACAAAAACAAAAAAACTGGCTCCTGTTCCAGCTGTGCATCAGTTTGTTGAGATTCTGTTAGTCATAGATACTCTCCTGTTAGCATGTAGAGGAGTAATAATCTTTCTGTTTACTTGTTGATCTGTGTAATGTATTGGGGACATTTTCACATAGCAAACACTGTCTTTCATGTTAATTAGCTTTTATGTGTTTTTCCCATTTCTTATAAGAACAGTATGAGATCTCTATAGAAAAATCATAAAACAGACATGCAAGTAGAGCATACCAAGCATCTGTCACACTGGACTCCTTTCAGACCGCTGTCTAGCTGAAACCGAGTGTAATCACATGTGTCTAGGTGAGCACTGACGTGCGTGGGAGTGGTAACACTAGCAAGAGAAAACCGTAGGCAAGTTGATTCTGCCGCCTGCCTTTGTGACCTAGACCGTGTGATGATACCTGTGAGGATTCTCGCATCAGGGAGCTGTGTGGAGTGCCTTCCTGTCCTCTTTCAGTCTCTGTCCACCTCCGTGTCCTTACCCTTGTCGTCCTCATCCCCACCCCATCTAACACCCTCTGCAAGAAGGTCCTCCTCTCTCATTCGACAACACGTGGAAGATTTGTAGGCTTAGGCTTGTTTCTAAGCTATTCTCTGCTGATCTATATGTGAAAAAGAGATGTATTTTCCTGCTCTCTTTTAGCTACAAGCGATATATTCCAGAAACATTGAATAAGTCCATCAGACAGAGGAACCTTCTCACCAGGATGCGGATAAATAATGTTTTCAAGGATTTCCTAAAGGAATTTAACAACAAGACCATTTGTGACAGCAGCGTGTCCATGCACGACCTGAAGGTGAAGTACCTGGCCACCTTGGAAACTTTGACAAAACATTATGGTGCTGAAATATTTGAGACTTCCGAGTTACTGATTTCATCAGAAAATGAGATGAATCGATTTCATCTGAATGACAGTGGAAACATTCTCTACTATGAAGTGATGGTGACTGGAAATCTTGGAATCCAGTGGAGGCAGAAACCAAATGTAAGTGGCGCTAGGTGGCTGATCAAAACACGACATCCTGTGTCACATGGTATATTCTGTTTACGCTGTTGGAATGATTTGTTTGCATGTCCGTCACCCATCAGCTGAGTCTAAATAAAGGCCCCAAACCATGTATTGTTCATCTTTTATTGGATCCATGCAGCAGTAGGTCTAAATAAATAAATATTGAGTTCTGTAGGGAAATAGAGAAATATAATAACAGTGTAGATAATATACAATAATATAAATAATAACCGCAGACATTTACTGCATGCTTACCATGTACCAAGTGCTCTTCTAAGCATTTACATGTATTAACCCGTTCATTCCTTAAAAAAAAAAACCTTTGAGGGGTATACTGCTGTTATTGCTGTTTTATGGATGAACACAAAGAGGCACAGAGAAGTTAAGAAAAACTTGCCCAAGGTCATAACTAACTAATGAGCGATTGTGCCAAGAGTTGGACTTGGGCCGCTGGCTCCATGAAGTAAGGTAATTGACTTTTCCATTCGAAGCTTCTCTTTGAAGTGTTTGTAGGATGAGGCAATAGAGCAGAGTGGTTTAATCACATGGATTTTAAACCTAAGCAGACCTGGTTCAAATCCTAGCTCCACTAGTCATAGCTCTGTGGCCTTGGGAGGGTTCCTTCACCTGCGTCAGACACGTTATTCATCTGTAAAGTGGAGATTCTTACCGTATCTACCTCACAGGATTGTTGAGAGAACTGAATGTCGTTTAGCACAGAGCCTGGGATATAATAAATGTTCAATAAATTATTATAGCTGCTCTTGTCATTATTATTATTGTAAATAATAACATTGAAGTCAAGGTGAGATTTATTTTCTCCTCCTGTTTTATTCTCCTGCTAGAATAACAATGCCTAACGCTTACTGAGTGCTCTCCATGCAGTAGGTACTGTGTTGACAAGAACTTATGAAATCTCAGAGAGCCTCGTGAAGATGTAAGATCTCTCTTTTAGGGATGGGGAGATGCAGGCTCAAAGAGATGACCTAACTGGTTACGTAAGTGGCATAGGCGGGATCTTAACCCCGATCTCTAGTCTTCAAGACTCACGCTACACAACATATTTAACCTTATGCAGACGTGTATGCCCACGTTCGGTCCGTTCACATTTGGGAGGAACATGTTCTCTGGCTGTGTTGAGACCGTGTCTCCGTGCGAAGTGTGGGGATCTGGTCATAGATGCACGTCTAGTGGGCAGTTATTGCCCTTTCTGAATTTACTTGAACATCAGAGATTACTATGCAAAGAGTTTAGTCTGTGTGCTCAGTAAAGTCTCTTCCAGGTGTAAAATCCCAGGAATTCCTGATCGGACCCAAAACTGGGACGCCAAGCCCGTGGATGCCAACTCTCCCCATTCACCTGTAAATCCGAGCACGCTGGTTTTCTCTTCTTTGGAGAAATGTAGACCCTGCATTGGTTTACCAGAAGCATTGACCTTTTACTGAAAGAAAATGAAAAAGCCAACTTAACTCTGTCACTTTTGTGCATCTTATCAGGTTGTTCCTGTTGAAAAGGAAAAAAATAAACTGAAACGGAAAAAACTGGAAAATAAATACAAGAAGGATGAGGAGAAAAACAAAATCCGGGAAGAGTGGAACAATTTTTCTTACTTCCCTGAAATTACTCACGTTGTAATCAAGGAGTCTGTGGTCAGCATTAATAAACAAGACAACAAAAAAATGGTGAGTTTGCTCCAGAAGCCATTCAGTCTGGATCTGGTGACGAGAGGAGACTTTGCTGAGCACAGTTATGCAACACAGGCTTTTCAGAGTTCCTGTCCCAAAGAGAAAATCTGATGATTGTCTTATTTAAGCCAAAAAGTCCCTGTTGCTGACACGGACATGATCAGTGTCAGTTTTCAGTTATACTGGCACGTTTCAGTGTCCCTCTTTGGTCTCGCAAATGTGTGTCTGCTTCAGAGTTTGCTGCCTCCCAAAGATATTTCAGCATCAATATTTAATTCACAAAGGTGAGTGGATTTGAAGGAAAAGAAGATGGTGGATGTCAGCGCTTTTCCCCAAGGGCTCCGGTATGGCCTCTCCGCTCAGTTGGGTGGGTCATCTGGGCTGTGGTTGATGCAAAGCCTCTCTTTGCACTTCAGCGGTGTCAGGCTGGTGGCTGTGGCCACAGTGGCAGTCCTCATCATGGTGTCAGGCACACCCAAGTGACTCTCGGACAGAGGAAGGGGTGTTCAGTCTCACTTCCTCATTTTTGCTATCAGTGAGGACATAATCTAGACAGACAGGCAGTTTGGCAGGGGAAGTGGGAGCCTTGCCAAAATAAACATGTTTGTGTTGGGCAAGTCACGGCTGACGACACGTGGAGGGAACGAGGACGGGCTGGAGAGGCGGGCACCCTCACAAAGTGAGGGCGGTCAACACCAGGGAACTGCCATGTTTTGCCTAAAATTTGGCAAATAGTGTGTCGCAAGGGTAACACTCAGTGCTGGGAAAGAATCTGGTGTTGTGGTTTAGGACAGGGGGCCACAGTCTGCATACAGAGTGACTCATCTTTTCCGTACACCTTTTGGAAATTGGCTCAGCCACATGCATGAAAAGCCTCGAAAGTGCTTCTGTATCCCACTGTCCAGGAACCTGGGCTCTGTCTTCCAGAAACAGTGAGAGATGGTGGCAGCGGGCTGTAAATGAGGATGTTTATCCTAACAGTATTTACAGTGTCAAAACACTGAAAGTCACCTAAATAGACAATAATAGGAGAATGGGAAAATAAATCACAATTCCCCTGAGCAGTAGAATATTATATAAACAAATTGCTGAATTTAATAGTTTGGAACAGTGTTTTGTAAATGGAAAAAGGCAGAATATAAAGCTATCTATAGAATGGTACCAATTTTGTTCAAAAAATTTAAAAAACATATGCATATCTGTACACATGCTCTTAGACCAATAATCAGATATTAACAGCTGTTATTTATGGTGGATTATGAGTGATTTTAATTTCTTTATTGCCCCCGCCCCCCACTGGACCTCCCTCTTTTTTAACAATAAATGTACATTGGTTTCATCAGGAGACTGTACTAAAAACCAAAGTGAAGGGAGAAGTAGAAAAGCCCAGACGGATGTTAGTGGAAAATGGAAAATGGAGGGAGGAATGAGAAGAGGTGTGGTTTATCAGCGTATTGGAGACATTCGCCTGTTACGTACTGTGTCCACGTGATCTTCTTCAGGGCTCACAGGAGCCTGGGATGTGGGGATTTGGGCCCCGTTCCCAGGAGGGGAAGCTGAGACCCACAGAGAGCTGCAGGGACTGGTCCAGGGTCCCGGGGTGGGAACGCGGCAGCTCCAGGGCCTTCTCCTCCCCAGAGACCCTGTAGATGGAGAGCTTGGCCCAGCCATGGTCTGGTCTTCAACACGGCCAAACCCTGAAGACGCGTGGCAGGGTTGGAGAGGCAGCAGCCAGCTGGCACAGTTTTTGTGAGCCTGCCCCTGTCCTGCCCTGGCTGACGGAGTCAAGTCCAGCCCCCGGCTGCTGCGCCGCTCGTCCGAGGCAGAGTTCACTCTGACCACGTGGGCCGGCAACTCTGCCAAGCCTCAGTGCTGTGTAGGGAGCAGGCGGAAGGCAGGAAGAAATAGATGTTTGATCGCCCCATGACTCTATTTTCCTCTACGAACACCACCTCTCCCTGTGTGCCAGGCACTTCCTATTCCAAACACTGTACAGACATCAGCTCTTCCTGTCCATATCGACCTGATGAGGTGGGTATAATGTTATCCCCATTTCACAGAGGAGGAAGCTGAGGCACAAAAAGGTTAAGTGCCTTGTTCAAGGTCACGCAGCTATTAGGTTAAACCATTTGAAATTGCCACTATTTGACAACTTTTGACCTGGGTGACTGACGATTACATATGCTTAAACATAATAGCAAGTGAAGATGCTGAGGTTTGAATCCAGTGAAGCTGGTGCAGGGCCTGGGGTGGCACTGTGCGGTGTTCTCTTCACTGTCCCTTTCCCGCATCCCTTCCTGGCCAAGGGATTTCCAAGCCCTTTGATGAGGCAGTACTGGGGCTGCCGGTCTTCCAGGCAAGCATGATACTAGCATGTTATGAAGTCATATCTTGATTTCCCTCTTCTCTCTGCATCTCCTCGATGTCTCCTGCTTCCGTTCAGACTCTGCTCTCAGGGAGCTTGAGTGCTTACGTGGTCTCATTTGTATGGGACTGGGTGAAGCGCCACCCGAGCCAGACCTTGTTGAGTTTGCTCTTTGGGCATCTGCAGGTGGGTGCCAGGTCACACCTGCAAGGAAGCATGCTCAGTGCAGTCTCCTTCCTGAGCCTCCATGCCTCTGCTGACCCTGCCCTCTCTTGGCCTCCTTGGCTCACAACCCCGGAGTCCCCATCCTGTGGCACCACAGCTGACTGTTGCTAGGCCCGCTTACCTCCGTCCTGGCTAATTGCTTGATCTGTCCCCTCTCACCTTCACTGGTCTTCTCAGCTCCATCTGTCAGCCGCCGGCCTCCCCTTTTCCTGAGGCTTCAGAAAGGGGCTTCCTTTCAAGTGCCGTCTTGCTTTCTCTCAAGGCTCAGGTGCTGCTTAATTAAGATTTGTGGGTCTGAGCTCTAAGTCATCGCTTTCATATTTGCCTTCCCCAGGAGGTGCTCCTGGTTGACCCCGAGGCTCCTCCCAGATGGCAAACTCTGCTCAGGCTGCACGGTCAAGACGAAAGACGCTCTCGTCTTCACCTCCAGGCGTTTTTCTGAACCTTCCATCCATGGAGATCCCTCCTCCTTCCCCACTTCTCCCACTTGGGGAAAATTTTCTGCCTCCAAACTCAGGGGTCCCTTCTTTTAATCCGGCAACCTCATCATTATTTCAGGGACTGTTCCTGGATTAAAATCCAGGAGTTTCACCTTGTAGACCAACTCCACATGAGATGCCACATGAGATGAAGCACCTTTTCCTTTTATTTAAAACTGGAGTAGTGCTGACTGAGTCGGTCATTGCTTAGTGCCAAGACCAGGGCACCGCTTGCACACACGCTGCTCCTCCCACCCCCACGTTAATACCTCCGCCACCTTGATTCAGGCTTGCTCTTCCTTCCGGACCGTGGTGTCAGCTTCTCCGTGGGTCTCCTGCCTGCCACAGCTCCCTCTTCTCTTCCTCACACACACACACTGTCTCACTGATAGTTTTGGGATAACAGATGAGAAACTGTGAGGAACAAAGTCCTCTGTAAATGCAGTGAGTACAGCTACTGTCAACAAAAAGAGTTTTCCTGTGAGTTCTTGCGTTTTCCATTGTATTTGCAGTTTCTTCTCACTGTGTGCCTCCCCGTAGAGTCAGCGCTTGAGATGGGAGGCATGTGACGTAACTGCGGGCATTTCTTCTCTCTCACCAGGAACTGAAGCTCTCTTCCCACGAGGAGGCCTTGTCCTTTGTGTCCCTGGTAGATGGCTACTTTCGGCTCACGGCAGACGCCCATCATTACCTCTGCACCGACGTGGCTCCCCCGTTGATCGTCCACAACATACAGAATGGCTGTCACGGTCCAATCTGGTTGGTTCTAGAACCTTTCCGTTGCCTTTGGTGTGAGAAGAACCCACATTTAGTGATGGGGAATGTGGCCTCCTCACACACAGGTGTCATCAGTGGTTTAGGTTGGGGCCAGATAAGCACATTGTTTGGTACGAGTGGTGCCCTCTTTCTCGTCTCTGCTGTCCACTGGTCGGGCCTTCCTGGCATCTCCTGTCTTGGTCCTTGCAGCAGCCGCCTCTCTTCTCCCTGTTCGGTCTCCTCGTGCGTTAACCCCTCACCTGTTCACAGCTGACCAAGAAACACCATGCTTTCTAACCCCTTTCTGTGCCAAACAGCGCCAGACAAGTGGTGGGGACAGTGAGGGTGAGCGACCCTTGGAGCTGGACCTCTGCTCGCCTGCGTCTCAGGATTAGTAGTCTGGTGATGGGTTACCTGGTGCTACCGGAGCCGGCTGGTAGCTTAGCTCCAGCAGTTAGCAGTACGCGTCCGTCTCTGAAGTGGAGTCGAAGTTCGTCTCTCTGTGACTTCTGCCTCCTCGTTTGAGTTCTGCCATTTGAAGCAGTGGGGGTTCGGTTCACTTCCTCCTCCGTGTGGCTGTCCTTCAGGCCGAGGAGAGCAGCTGCTTCGTTGCCTCTAGCTCTCTCTTCCCAGACCAAAATTCATCTGGGGAAGCATTTCCTAAGCTGTCTTCCACGTGCCGTGGTTTCCCCCTTCCTCCCTGTCCTGGTTATCTGTGGGCAGGTCGTTTGCTGGTTATCCCAGGCCTGGAGAGGCTCACAGACTCAGGAGAGGCAGACACACAAGGAGCTGAGCGCGAGGCGTTGAGCATGGTGATAACTATCCCAGCCACAGGCAGGCGCGGGGCCCTGGCCCTTGCTTGTCCCTTGGCCCGGGTGGCATGCCCTTCCTGCCGAATCTGCACAGCCACCCTTCCTGCAGGGGTCAAGCAGACAGCACTGTGCAGGTGAAGTCTTCCCGGCCACCTTCTGTAGAGCAGCCCCTCTCCCCCTGCACGCTTACTCCTGGCTCTCTTCCTCGGCTTGGTCATGCTTCAGTGGCGCTTAGGACCTCCTGTTTTTGCGTCCATTTACTTCTTGTCTGCCCAGCCTCACCACCCAGAACTTGAGCCCCGTAAGGGCAGGGTGCTGTCTCCTCTGCTCGTTGCTCTCCCTCAGCACCCGGGGCAGGCCGGGCACATCGCAGGCCTCAGTAAGCAGTTGTTGAGTGAGTGAACATCTGCTGTTGCGTGCGAGGCTGACACTCCGCCTAAGGAGCCTTCTCAGAGTAGCCAGCGTTCAAACCAGATTACACTGTGAAGAACCACTAACCAGTTCTTAGGGGAAAGGGCATCCGAGGTGGGGCATCCACATGTGCAGGGGCATGAAGGCCTCAGGGACTGTGCAGCAGTTGGTCTCTGCCTTCTAACATGGGTGGACCACGTCAGCCCTCTTTGACCACACTTGGCGAGCACACTCGATAGGTGTAGTGACCTCAGGTGTGGATGTATTTAGCAACTGCTCACTGCCTTCCGTGTGCCGGGACCGATTGCTGCTGGGCATGCAAGGAGTGTGAGACAGGCGCGTTCCCCACCCACATCTATCTAATGCTCACTGGTATCTTTATTCGGTGTTTATCGTTCAGTTGTTTATTCAGCAGCTGCGGTGAGCCAGGCATGCTCTGGTTACGGAGGGTATAGCAGTGAACAGAACAACCCACGTCCCCACCCTCCTGAGGCTCCTGTTCTAGTTGTGCTGCCTGGGGCTGGGGGAGGGACCCCCACCACTGCCTCGTATCAGGGTGACTCTGTGTCCCCAGCCTGGGGGAGCCCTTCTGGCTGAGCTGGAGGCGGCGTGTCTGGGGGCTCAGTGCCTCTGGCAGCAGGCCGAGTCCTCCTCTAGACCTCTGAGCCTCGGCTGTGTGGGGGCTCCTCAGTGTCTCAGCCTGCCTCGTGTGATATCATGGGGACCCTAGGACCCGGGACGGGTAATGCGATGGGGCCCTGGGACTGGAGGCGGCTCAGGGAAGTGGATACCCTGCAGGGTTCGCGCGCTTCTGTTGGTGTGAGCTCTCTCTCCCTCCAGCACAGAATATGCCATCAATAAACTGCGGCAAGAAGGAGGCGAGGAGGGCATGTACGTGCTGCGCTGGAGCTGTACCGACTTTGACAACATCCTCATGACCGTCACCTGCTTTGAAAAGTCTGAGGTCAGTGAGGACACTGGCTTGGGCCAAGCCCCATGGCCACAGGGTGTTGGGTGCAGCCTGGTCCAGGAGCTGCTGCAGAGAGGACCACCCTTGGGGGAGAGGGTGGGAAGCCTGGGTCTCTGAGAAAATCCCTTGCAGTTCTGACGGGGGCAGCCTGCTCTCCAAGAGGAGACGGTGCCCGAGCAGCCAGAACCCGTAACCTTTCCTCCTCTCGGCCCTTTCTTTCTTCCTTCGAGGGCCCGTGGCAGGGTCCCCTGTCGCTCTGGAAGGGGGAACGCGACCAGAAAGCCACTTTACCCCAAGGCTTGCGAAGTCTGTGTCATTGTTTAGAGTGGTGGTTTTACGCTCGGTGCTGAGACCCTCACAGACCCAGCCGTGTGCGTGTGGCGTTCACGGGTACACGCCAGCGCCCAGGAGGCCCTCTCGGCAGCCTGGCCAACGCGGTTTCCCCACATGGTAGCTTCAGACCTCTTAAGTGACAAGCTGCTGTCCCATGTTTGCCAGCAAGTGGAGGTGTCTGCTAGTGACTCGCGTGTAGCTGGAAGCCAGGACGGATGTGAGAGGAGTCCCGAAGGCTGGGGTGGAAGCCAGTCGTCAGCTTCACCTCGCTAGACCACAGATGCCTTTGTTGTTATGGGATTTTTTTAAGTGCGAGAAATGGAATATTTTAAAAGACAGTGAATTTTACAGAATTAGTCCAAGTAAATACGTGAGTGCTGATTGGATTCAGCATGGACTGTGAAAACGGGCGAGGAGGGGCCGCGAGATGGAAGGCAGCGCGTGAGCATGTCGGGGCCTCAGACACAGGAAGGAGAATCCAGACAGCCCCTGGGACTGGGCTCGGTCAGGAGTGGGAACAGGAGATGGCAGGAGGAGCCCAGTGCCGCCAGTGTCCTGGACGACGTCTCAGGGGCCACCGGCCTGCATGGGGTCTTCCTGCACGCTGGGCTGAGCTGTGCTGGACCAGGAATGTCAGTGATTCAGTGACGTGGTCCTCCCTGTGTCAGGTTACCTGGGGAAATGAGGACTCACCCTCCTGTTGGTTTAGCTCACCAGTCACTGTGCTGAGCCTTTTACCTACGTGTTCTCCTTCACACCTCGCACTAGCCCAATGGGACAGGGGATCTTGTCCCCTGTACAGAGGAGAAAACCAAGGCCTTGAGATTTTAAATACCTTGTGCTCGTTTATACCATAAGTAGATCTTTCTGGCCCCCATTCTTAACCGCTAAAAGTGCCCATAAAGGAAAACTTCTGCTTACACTTCCCCTCTGGCACCACAGAATCCCAAAACTGGACCAGACAGCTGACCGCCACCTCCTGGGGCGGTTCTCCTCACATGGACACATGGCCTGGAAGGGCTCAGTTTGAGGGAGTTCCTGGATAAGTTTTGCTATAGTAATTATTAATTCATGCATAGTGTTTGCTAACTTTTATAAAGCGCTGTTTTTTACATGCACCGTGTCATATAGTCATAGCAGCAGAACGTCATCTTACAGGTCCGGAATGAAGAGGTGCTGTCGTGGCCATCACTGCTCTGTTGTGCTGTCTAGTGTTAGCTCTGGGCCATCAGTGCCTTCTCCTGGACCCCCTGTTGTTAGTTATTGTTTTGTTTCCTTGTTTGTGATAAGCTTTTTGTTTCTGGATAATTTCGGATTTCCAGAATGTTACAGGGCTAGTACAGTCTGTGTCCCCTTCACCCAGCCTCCCGTTGGCAACATTTCACATCCTCCTGGCACATTTGCCTGACCCCTTTTAAACTGACACATTGTTTCTGGTCATCTTCCCGAATGGCAGGTGCTGGGTGGCCAGAAACAGTTCAAGAACTTTCAGATCGAGGTGCAGAAGGGCTGCTACAGCCTGCACGGCTCGGACCGCAGCTTCCCCAGCCTCGGGGACCTCATGAGCCACCTCAAGAAGCAGATCCTGCGCACGGACAACATCAGCTTTGTGCTGAAGCGCTGCTGCCAGCCTAAGCCCCGAGGTTGGTGTCCCCGTGCCGGAGCTTGGCCATTTCCCCTCGGCGATGCTCCGGGAACCCAAGCAAGCGAAAGATGCCGACTGGTGAAGAGAGGGGCCCTCCCCGTGGTTTCTAGGTGTTTTTCGTTGAGTTTTATTACAAGTCTGTCCCCGACTCAAATCGCATTCCTCCACTGTCAGCATTTACTATAGAAAAGATGGAAGCTTTCTTCTGCGTCTCAGGTAGGCTGCGGAAAGAGGCGTGTCTGGGATTAGTAAGCAGAAATTTACTTCTTTCTTCCTTAAAGTAAAATGTTTTGAGTTCCCTGTCAGCGGTTTATTTCTCTGAGAAATGTTCCTGGCACATCTTCTGCGGGCCAAGAATTGTGTTAGATTCAGAGACTCAGAAATGCCTCAGACCCACCCTGTCCCTGTGTCCTAAAGGTTCCCAGTCCAGTACAGAAAACGTTAGTACATGAGGCCACTGCAGGATGTGACGGCCGTTTGAGTCGACGCGCATCAGGCCCTGCGGTTGCAGAGGAGGGTGGCCACGACCCCCGAGGCACATGGCCTGGAAGGCTGCAGGAGGCAGTGGGGCTTGAGCCGCATTGGAACGTGAGCAGGAGGTTGCCAGGTCCATGAGGGTACGTCCAGCACGGCCTGTGTAGGGGCAAAGCGGCAGGCAAAGGGAGAGGCTGCCGCACAGCCCAGTGGAGCTGGAAAGATGGGGCGCATGAGCCTGGGAGGCGAGAGGTGGTGGATCCTTGGGAGGCCCTGGCTCCTTGCCAAGGACCTGGGACTTTATCCCACAGGGAGTGGGGAGCCAGGAGGCTCAGGGAGTAAAATGGATAGGGGAAATGGGAACTCAGCTGCACTATTTTAAGCCCTGTAAACAGTGTCACTGATGTCCTGCTGGTCGCCTCTTAGAATGTGCAAACTGGAAGGACACTGACGGGTCACCCGGTCACGTGCCCCATTTTATAGATGAGAAAACTGAGGACTGGACAAGTGAAGTGGGTCTCATTGAAGGTCAAGGTCAAAGAGGGGTTTGAGTGCCAGGTCTGACCCCCAAATGCCCGATCTATCGAGTCCTGGTTTTTTTCACGTTCCCTTCCCGCAAGGGACCGCCCTGCGTGTGTGGAATCCCCCCATTGGAAGGCATCAGGCCTCAGAAGGCAGCACAGTTGATCCTGAGGCCCTGGTGAGTGTGGCCAGGAAACTGTGGGAAGTCTCCGAGACACATCATGTTCCTCTGAGGCGTACCGCTGAGAGTCTTCTCAGCAGGGCAGCAGAGGAAGCCACCCAGGGCAGAAGGAGGTCCAGTTCTTGATGTTCGGATCACTTTCCGTCTCCCGGCAAGGGCCATCACCGAACCTGGTAAAGAGAAGGGACTTGGGTGCTGTCGCTCATGTGGGGCCTCCTGCCCGCCTCGAGGAAGAGCTGCGGTGGGTTTCTGTGCTGGAAGACGGCCAGCCTCGAAGGAGAAAGCACCTCTGCCCCTTGACCCTGGGGTCTCGGAGCGCATTGAGACCTTAAACCCCAGTGGCCCTAATTCCTCACGTAGCCTCTCCTTCCAGATCTTCGAAGCCTTCCTCTCCTGGGGTTGGTGGTCTGGGGTGAGGTTGAGGAAGTGGAGGGCAGCAGCCCGGGAGGCGAGGAGGTGGTGGCGGGTGGAGACTGGGGCGTGGTTTCTTTGCTGGGATTAGCTGGGGCTGGGGGTCTCTGGTGTAGATGCCACCCCTGTGAGCCCAGACCTGGGAGCCAGGAGCTGGGGCGGGAGGAGCACATCAACGGAAGCGAGCCCCTGTCCCATGGCGTCAGTTGAGGCCTCTGCAACTCTGCACCGAGTACATTTAGTGTCTACTTCTCCCACTGGGTCCTGAACTCTGAGACAGGCGTGGGCTGCACTCCCTCTCGGACTCCTGGGGTACACAGCATCCCACACAGGGTCGGCATTCACCAGTGTCTGTCAAGTGGATGATCATGGCAATAGCCACGGTACTGTGGGTGCCTCCTAGTCCCAAGCACTTGACATGCAGATCTGCATTTCTTGTATCTACACGGTAGCTCTTTGTAGCTGTTATAAAGATGAGGAAATTGAGGCTCAGAGATGTTCAGTGACTTGCTCAAGGCCACGCACCTAGTAGTGTCAGTAGTAGTTACAGTAAGAGTAGCAATAAATCATAATGGTGATGATAATGGCTGCTGTTGTGTGAGTAATGCGTGCAATTTGCCAGGCTATTTGAGGGTCTTTCATGTTTTAAGTAATTTAATCCTCAAAACAACCCAGAGAACATTGTTATCTCCTTCACCTGAGATCACTTAGGTACTTAGTGGAGGAATGGGGATTTGAACTCACCTTTTCTAACTCCAGCTCAAGTGATCTTTCCTCTGCATCACACTCTCTGCAAAGGGGTGCAGATATGGCCGTCAGCCCGAGACTCTGGGAAAGGGCCAGTTCTCCTGATGGGGGCTGGGAAGGGGCAGGGAGGGACCGGAGGTAGGGAGTGAGAAGAAGCCTGTGGGAGGCCTCCTCTTGAAGGCCCTCAGAAGCCCTCTTCTCTCTGCCACCTGCAAATTAGAGAAGTGGTGAAATCATGAAAATTGGAGAGAATGCCATTTTGAGTTCCTCAGTGTCTCTGCCCTCCTGACCACAGGGTTCTGATGGCCAGACCCCAACCTGGGTTTCTCACTCGAAAATGCAACCGAGAAACTCCTCATGGAATAAATAAAGAGCCCCTCAGAGTGGGTGTGACAGTTAGGCAAATCACCCTCTTGTGTGTGTTGTCCTGCCCCACCGCCCCTCAAGTCTGAGGGTGATCAAGCTAAGAAGGAGCCATCGGCTCATCGCCACTGATTCTGTCACATCCTCCCCTGTGGATTTCTCCACCCTTCAGCTCTGACACTGTTACCAAGGCTCAAGGAGCCAGCTGGTGTGCAAGGAGGATGCCGCTGGCTGAGATGTGATGCTGGTCACAGCCACAGTGGCCTGGGGCATGAGCATGCATGGCACACCTTCAATGTGTTGTCTCCCTAACCCTCACCCCACCCCAGGGGGCGTGACTGTGCCCCTTTCTCTGGTGAGGAAACAGGTTCGTGGGAGTTACAGCTTCGTGCCATGGTCCCTGAAGCAGCCGTGTGAACGATCAGCTCCTAAATGGCCTCTGTTCCCACCCTCTGGTTTCCCAAACGGCCCTTCTGCCCGACCCTTCCCTGGGACCATTCAGGAGGCCCCTTCTTGGTGTCTGTTCTCCGTCTAGGCAGTCCTGAGCTGATTCTCCCCAGCTAACAGGGTGGAGTCGGGGACAGAATGGAGGAGAGTAGACTGGAAATGGTGTACCCAGGACGCATGACGAGGGGAGCCTTGGCCTGGGCCTGTTTCTGGCTCCCTGAGTCAGCCCCGACCTGGGCCAGGTGTGCTGTGGAGAGAGGAGCTTGAAGCCCTGAGTCTGGGCTTCTCGCTGCCCGACGTTGGGCAAATGGTTTCATCTTGATTTTCTGATCTGTAAAAGGCAGATAAGAATACTGTCTACCTCTTAGATTGTCATGAGCACAGAGGAGTTAATGTGTGTAAAACTGAGACAGCGGCTGGCATAGAGAAGGCCGGCGGAAAGTGTGAGCTGGGGAAAAAGGGAAAGCAGCCCCCCGTGCGGTGCAGGGCAGTGAGGGTGTGAGAGCCCACGGTCGAGGCATGCAGCCCGCTGTGGGGAGCTGTGCCCAGCAGCTGGGCCGCGGAGTCTTCAGGGGCTCCCTGGATCCTCCCGCCACTTTCCACCCCGCGGCCGCCTTGGATGCAGCCTGCAGCGGCCCCAGAAGGGGTGGGGAGGCAGCCTCTATGGCTTATAAATTCCCAGTTAGCCTCCTGTGCAACCCTGTCCTGGCAGGTTTTGTGCCATGTTTGGTTTGCTGTTTGAGTCAGTAGGCTTCGGAGGATGGTCGCTCAGAATCTGTACGTCCAGCGACCATGTGGTTAGCGCCTCCGTGGTGTCAGGTGCGACTCTCTGGGTCGCCTGCCGGCTCCTCTGCGCAGAACCAGTGTTTACCCTCCTGCCTTGGTTCCCATCGCTGCCCAGGCCCAGCTGCTCCCCGCCTCTCAGCTCTGGTCCTTCAGCTCACGCTTGTGGTTCATTCCCACGCTGTAAACAAGTGTTTGTTGAGGCCAGCTGTGGAGGTGGAGCAGGAGGTAGACAGACAGGCCCTGCCTTCTTGGAGTTTCCCTTCTAGAGTTTTAATTTCGTTTCCTTCCCTGCCCTCCTGCCGGCACAGATCCTGCTGTGTCACCCCAGCACCTGGGCCTGGCCTTTAGAGTCACTGCCCAGATTGTAGCTTTCCTTTTGCTTGGCTGTTGGATCTCTCTTGGCTCTGTTATTAGACCGTGAGCTCCTGGAGGGCAGGAATAAAATACTTGATAAATGTTTGTTGAACGACTGAACCCACACATGCACCAGTGTGTGTCCAGCGAGCCCCGTGGCTTGGCAGACGGCTGCCCAGGGTCTTGGGCCTCGCTCCTCTGCTCAGCCATCTCTGCTCTCTTCCACAGAAATCTCCAATCTGCTGGTGGCTACTAAGAAAGCCCAGGAGTGGCAGCCTGTCTACCCCATGAGCCAGCTGAGTTTCGATCGGATCCTCAAGAAGGATATTGTGCAAGTGAGTCATTGCTGCGGGTCCTGGGTCCCGCCTTGGTCCTGTGGGGACTTGGGGAGGAGTGAAGTAGAGTTTGGGGACATCCTAGTGGAAGGTGAACAAGGAGACTTTCCTTTCATAGTCAAAGCAGGTTAAGCAGAGCCCTGCTTCCCTCCTGGCCTCGCCGATGTGCCCAGAGGCGCTTTTTCTCTGAAGGAAGTGGCCTAGTCAGGCTGCAGGGCCTCCCATGGTGGGTTGGGGGCACTCGGTGGTACTGCTGACAGCACAGCAGGAGTCGGGTCTCCATGGGGGGTGCGGGCTGGCGACCCCCGTCGCTCCACCGCATGCCACGTGGCAGAGCACTTCTGAAGTTCAGTCCTGGCTTTCTGATGCTTCCAGAAGGAGCCAAGCTGCGCAACACTAAACACAGTGAGGGAGTGGGAGATGCACAGTTTAGGCCTGAAGGAGAAGAACTGTCTTGAGAAACAGGTTCCTCAGACCAGTGTCCCAGCCCTGGGGGCCTCGTGCCCAGAGTCTGCAGCCTTAGGCAGGCCCTGTTTCCCTCGTTGCTGCCCCTGGGCCTTGGCTAAGGGCGTGAGGCCCAGGGCAAACCCCACTTTCTGTTCTGCACCCACCCACTGGGGGAGTGTAAGAAGACAGCACGCCAGCAGCCTCGGAGAGAGGAGTCTGCCGGGCCGCTTCCCACCGGGAGAGGCCGCAACACCCTGGAGGTGTTGAGGGCAAACCGTGGGCTCCCTGCCTTTGAGGGCCTGGCGGAGAGTGGCAGGCATGGGGTTGGTTGGTTTACTTCTTTAAGTTAATCCCTGAAATTGTTGAGTAGCGTTTTGAGGGAGTGAAAGTCCACGGCTGTAATATCTGTGAGGCTGTAACCACCTCACGTGCCTTGCTGTCGACTCTTCCCCGGGGACCGTCTTTGTTGTTCTCTTTCCCTCTCGTGGTGTAAGAGCTTGTCTGGAGATTAAGAGCGGCAGAACCCCTGCCTCTTGGCTGTCTAGAACTCAACCTGCACTTGGGGCTCCCCTCTTCCCTTCCCCTGAGCCTCTGGCAGATGGTCGCCGTCCTCCGTGCTCCAGCCTTCCCTTAGCCAGCAGTGACTGAGCACTTCTGCGTGGCAGGCCCACGGTCTGGTGGAGGACACAGACTCTGGCCTACCTTAAGTAGATGATTACGTTATCAAGGGAGCGGTCCCAAGTGGGGAAGTGCAGTGGGATGGGGGGCTGTCAAAGACGACCCCCTCCCTAGCCTTGGGAGGGCAGAGATGGCTTCCCGGGGGGAGTGGTGTCAAAGCAGAGTCGGGGAGGAGGAGCCGGCGCTGGGCAGAGGGAGCAGGAGCAGTGTGCAAGGAGGCTGATGTGGGCCTGCCGGGCCCTGGGTTGCTGTGAATCCTGATGACAAGCTGCCTGACTTGGCCACGGCATAAGCAGCCCTTCTGGGGAAGCATAATTATTCTGAAAGCATATGGCTTTTACGGGATGTTCTGGGAACACAGCTTCCCATAACCTTGATGGATTGCTTCATGACAGATGTGGTTTCAATGACTAGTCACAGGGCTGTGCCAGGATAGGGAGACAGGGCGGATGCATCGCCATGCTGCTATGACAGACGACAAATGGTGGTGTTTGTGCAAATTAATATACCCGATTAACGACTGTGTACATTCCTGTGGGGACACTCCATATTCTGCATTTACCGGGGGTCTTAGAATACTAGAATAATAGAGCTTCAGTTTACAAGTTTTGTGGGGTTAATGTCAATAACTTGATAGTGCCTGAGTTCTGTGAATCACGTTTTGGTTTCCCAATGTTGAGAATGTTTAAATCGGAATCATTAAAGCTTGAGCTGGAAGGGGCCGCAGAGACAGATCATCATGTGCTGGGCTTTGTGCAGACGATCTCACTGAGTCCGCTTGCGCTCGGCTGGTGCTCTTAGCCCTTTTCCTAGAAGGAAACTGAGGGCCTGTCCTCAGCCCCTGCTCTGTCTGCCCGTCTCCTCCTCTGTGAGATGGCCGGGGCAAAGGCATGTGTGAATTGCATCAGTAATTTTAAAGCTTAGCATGCGTGCACACGTGCACACGTACACTGCATAGATGGGTAGGAAATGAGCAGTTTGAGGATGAGAACTAGCGAGCACCTGGTCTAGGGTGACCAAACGGCACACACGGGCCCAGCAGACCGACGGCCCCGTGTGCCAGGGCTGCACCAGGAGCTTTCAGACCTAGCCCCTGGATTCTTGCAACAGCCCTGTGGAGTGGGCACCATGGCGCCCTGTTTACAGAACGTGGATGGAGGGAAGCAGGGCGAGCCCTTCCTAGGTTAAATGCAGCAAGCAGTCAAGCCAGAACTTAGGCATCTCTTCTGCCTGCACCCCAGCCTGAGTGAGGAGCCGCAGCAGGGCCCTCAGTCTGCTTTGTTGGCCTGGGGTGGGGCTGGTGGCGCTGACTGTTGATGGCACGGTTTGAAGTTCTGTGATGGGTCAGGATTGTATTTTGGCCACAGGCTGTTCCTGGAGGTAAAAGGAAGGCACTGTTGGGGATGTGAGGACCCTCTCCTGGGGCCCAGCAAGTGCCACCACGTGGCCGAGTAGCTGTTGGTTTCCTCTGGAGGCCTCATAAGGACGAGGCGCACAAAGCCGTGAGCTGTGGGGCTCTTCTGCCTTTGCCCCTCGCTCTGGTGTTCTGTGCCCCCGTTAAGGCCTTAGCCCAGGGAGAGGTTGCCCCAGCCCCTCTTCTCCCTCAGGGTGAGCACCTCGGCAGAGGCACGCGGACGCATATCTACTCTGGGACCCTAGTGGACTACAGGGATGACGAAGGAACCCCGGAAGAGAAGCGAATAAAAGTGATCCTCAAAGTCTTGGATCCCAGCCACAGGGACATTTCTCTGGCAAGTGTCTTCATCATACCCCCCCTGCCCACCCACCCCCCATTTCTGGAGCCAGTGGAGCACGGTGGGCTAGGAAGAACCTTCGCCTTCTTGTTGGCTTCATTTACAGTTTGCAAACTTGTCTTTTACTCAGGATTCCTGTCTTCAGACCAGGACAATGAGTGAGGGGAGATAAGGATGGGGTGGGTTGTGCAGCCCCCCGCCTGGCCTGGCCCTCCCTCTCTCTCCCTCCTTCCTCCCAGAGCTCCCGTGGCGGTGCCCAGAACCCCAGGACTCTAGCCAAGTGCTCTCCGAGTCCCTGCTGTAGCCCAGCGCTGTCCCTTCAGTCTGGAGAGTTACGTGGGTATCCAGTGGGAAGTTGTCAGCCGGCCTGTCCCCCAGCCTGGCTCTGCATCCTGTTAACCTTTCTGAATAAATCCTGCGTCCCAGCCAGGTTGGCCTGGAGCTGGGGACTTGGCAGTGTCCCTGGCAGTGAGGCCGGGGGAGCAGCTCAGGGTTTGGGATGGTGGCAGTGGCGAGCTTTCCTCCCAGCAGAGCCCCTTTGGGGTCAGACCAGTGGACACTGACCCTTGGCATTCTTGTCCTGTCCCTCCACAGGCCTTCTTCGAGGCAGCCAGCATGATGAGACAGGTCTCCCACAAACACATCGTGTACCTCTATGGCGTCTGTGTCCGAGATGTGGAGAGTAAGTGTATTTTCTTGGAAAGGGGATGGGTCCCGGGTAGGGAGCATGAGCCCTGTGAGGGTGACCGGGGGCTGATGCCCCTTTATGGTGCCTTTGCAGTTGAGGACGTTGAGGTACTGAGTGGGTCACCTGCTTAAGTTAATAGTGGACATGGAGCTAAATCCCATGTTTTTCGCTCGTTTCTTAAACGTTTACTTCTTGCCAACTCTGGGCCCCACACTGAGCTAGACCCAGGAGGCTGGGGTGAGTAAGCTGAGTTCAGTGGCCTGAAATCAGAGCAGAAGGAGCTCTGGGCCGGGTGAGCCCAGGCCTGGCCCCCTGTGCAGCCATCTGCCCCTCCCAAGGTTGCTCGTGTCCTCCCAAGCTGAGTACCAGCCATGAAAGGGGGCTCTTATAGAGGGATAAGGGAGAGTACCATCCCACACAGATGGAAGGTTCCAGAAGGGACTGTTTTGTGCTTGTAGATATCATGGTGGAAGAGTTTGTAGAGGGAGGGCCCCTGGATCTCTTCATGCACCGGAAGAGTGATGTCCTCACCACACCGTGGAAGTTTAACGTCGCCAAACAGCTGGCCAGTGCCCTGAGTTACTTGGTAAGTATGTTCTAATGTCCGTGGGGTCCCCACCAGGAACCGGAATGTCCTAGAAGCAGGGGCAGGAAGGAGGTGCTGGCCAGGCACGCTGAGGGGCCCGGGCTCTGTGGTTGGACACAGGTGTGCCTGGGGCTCAGCAAAACGGTCGTTTTGGGCTGTTCTGTGCGCTCACATGTGAATCCTCTTGAGAGGGAAATTTCGTCGTGTCGGAGGACTGGCTTCCGATTTCAGGTGTGGGGAGAGTGGGACCAGTACAACACTACTTGAGAGAGTGAAGGAAGGGAACCACTGGCATCCACAGTACTCAGGTTTATGGAGTGCTGACCGTGCTTCAGCCACTCAGTGTTTCACAGGGTCCGTTCTGTTTCATTCTCGTGGAAGCCTTCTGCTGCTCCACCCTCATCCCTGCTTCCCCGATGAGGGAACTTGAGCGGAGGGCCATCGTATTACGTGCCTGAGTCGCATAGATAATTGGTGGGAGCACTCGGCTGTCCCGGTTTGGCTGCAGCTGGGGAATGTGGAGAGAGGGTCTGCGGGGCCAGGGTTGGAGACGGAGCGTGGGAAGGGTGGAGGGCAGGCAGCCTGCCAGCACCCTTCCTGAGCTTGCCCTTTTACCCCGCAGGAGGATAAAGACTTGGTCCATGGAAACGTGTGCACTAAAAACCTCCTCCTGGCCCGCGAGGGCATCGACAGTGAGTGCGGCCCGTTCATCAAGCTCAGTGACCCCGGCATCCCCATCACTGTGCTGTCCAGGCAAGGTGAGTCTCCCTTCCCTCCACCTCCCTTCCCACCTTCCCCCTGCCCCCCTCTGCCCCCACCGAGGCAGCGCCACGCCAGAAAGCACACTTGTGCAAAAGCAGTCTGATGTTGATGTTCCTACTGTGCCCTGGGGGTCAGGGGACGTCTGGAGCGGAGGAGGCTTGGTCCTTGCCCTCGGGAGCTGCCTGCAGGAGGAGAAACACACCTCCCCTGAGGCACGTCTGTCTTTGTGATGAAGGAGCTGCCTTCAGGGTTCGGGGCTGGCCCAAAGGGAGGCTGCTGGGTGGGCGGAGTCAGAGAGGTGTCGGGGTTGGGCCTCCTGGGTCCTCTGCTGTAGGTAGTGAGCAGTCTGGGGAGGCGCTCAGCGATCGCTGTGGTCTCACATCATCTCTTTGAAGGAGGTTATGGTGAGTTGTGGGCCCCAAAGGAAAGGACAGAGCTGGGAGCTGAGACACTGCTGCAAGCACTGTGCAGGGTCTGCTCGTCACATCGCTCAGCCTTATGGGCTGCAGATAGAATACCAGCCTTCCTGGGGCCTGGTGCCATGGGCCTCTGATGGCCGGTCATCTGCAGCATTGAGCACAGTGCCTGGCACTGCTCAGTCATTCAGTCACAGAATGGACTAAGTTTGGAAGGGAACCAGGATAAAAAACAAGCCTTACAGATAAGACCCAAGTCATCCCCTCCTTGAAAGGGGACGGGAAGCATTTTTCAGTAGCTGTTTGACACTTACCATCTGGCCATCCTCCATCAGGCCCGAGGCATGTTCAGCCCTGAATCTGTCAGGGGTTGTGTCCTCAGCAAGGGTCTGAGACACAGACACAGCTCACTCTAGAACTAGCGGGGAAGCCTGAGGACCCCGTGAGGGATGCCAGTAAACTCAGTGAGCTTTCAGAGGAGAGACGTCATCCAGCTGGGGCCGAGGGGCGTCCAGGGAGGCCGGAGGGTTTCATTGGGCCTTGCAGGTCAGTGAGGTGGGCCTGCACCAAGGCAGCGGCAGGCACACAATCCCAGGGCACCACTGCACATGCCTGTGAGGGCTGGGAAGGCAGGGCAAGTGGGCCTGACCGTGAATGCCCAGCTTGAGGACGGCCGTCCTGCCTCTGTGTCCATCCGGAGTCAGGAGGCTACTTCACGAGGCCGCCGAGCTTGTTGAGGGCCCTTTCCACGGGCATGGAGGGGTTTCTGCTCAGTTCCGTGGCCTTGGTTAGAAGCCAGAACAGGGGCTACAGAGGCAGCCAGGTGCAAGAGATGTGTGGCTGCTCTACTTCAGTCTGCCTTCCCTGTTCCTCCCAAATGAAAGAAAACCCCCAGGGAGTGGCTGTAACATTGCAGGGTGATCGTGCGGGGTACGTGAGGGCAGCCTGTGCCCGCTGTGCACATGTGGTCTCCTCTCTCCCCTTCTCTTTCCTAAGCCTTTGTCCATGTGACCCCCGCCTCCCTCCACAGGGTGCTGGCGTCTGCCCTGGGGCTTTGCATTTCAGAGGCCAGAGCTTCAGAAGACTGGCTGCACACAGCCCTCCTGGGAGCTTGTGATAAGCAGACACGGGTGCTGGGCCTTTCAGGAGCTCCCGGGTTTGGAAAGCTCTGCTTGGGGTAGTTCATTACCTCGCCGTTCTTGCTGAACTCCGGGGATTTACTCTGCGGGTGATCCCAGAACCCAGTCTATAAACGTGTGCTGTCCTCTCCAGAGCGTTTAGAGCGAATCCCGTGGATTGCCCCGGAGTGTGTGGATGACTCCAAGAACCTGAGCGTGGCCGCTGACAAGTGGAGCTTTGGGACCACGCTCTGGGAGATCTGCTACAACGGCGAGATCCCCCTGAAGGACAAGACCCTGATCGAGGTGAGCGGTTGCCTTCCACGGGGGAGGCAGAGTGAGGGCTCCGCGGACGCTCGCGGGCGGCTCAGGAGTTACCAGGAAGCCTGGTGTCGTGGGAAGAGAGGGGCACGGGCTTGAATCTCCTCCTTACTGGCTGTGTGACCTCGCAAATGTAACGTGACTTCCCTGAGCCTCAGTCATCCTCTGTACGTGGGGATGGATAGTACCTGCTTTGCAGGGTTGTTGTGAAGATTAAGTGTATGATGCAGGTAGAGTTCTAGGCACACAATACATGCTCAGTAAGTCGCCAAAGTATCATTTATCTGAGATTTTAAGTGCCTGTTACTCGGCAAAATTAACACACAGCTATTTATTGAGTCCCGACTGTCTGTCAGGCATTGTCCTAAGGAGGGGCCGGTGCTGGGGGCTCACGACAAAACAGACACAGGCTTTGTCCTCCCTTGAGCGTAGGATGTGGTAGGAGAGCCAGGCTGGAATAGCAACGATAAGGACCCCGCAGACAGTGCCGTTGCCCTCGGAGCCCTGGCTCGCAGGGCGGGTGGTTACCCTGCTCTTCCTTCGGGCACTGAGACACTCACCTGGCCACCTCCGCCGAACTGCCCAACCCGGAGGCGGGAGCCGCTCTGCATCTCCCTGCAGGAGCGGAGACCAGCTCCTCAGGGGGAGTAGTAACGACCACAGGCAAGGACCACTGGTCCCGGCCCAGTGATTCGATTGTCGGAACGTGCCTCGTGTGTTTAGAGGCCCAGGCGCCACTTGCAGCCGGAGGGACTGATCAGAACCCAGGGAGGCGGCAGTGCCTTCGTATGCCTGGGTGTGGAGAGGCAGGATAGGTGGTAGGGTGGGAGAGGTCACTGGGGTCAGATTGTCAAGGGCCCGAGTTCCAGGCTGCGGCGTTTGCTGGGCGCTGATGTGGACATTGGTTGGGGCAGTGAGGAGAGGAGGGTGGCTTGGGGGGGTTCATCTGGACGCAGTGGTGGGACGGACGTGCTCTGGGCTCTGGTGTGAGCCTGAAACAGGGAACGGCAGCGAGAAGGCAGTGGAGGGCGCACGGAGGAGCGCTGAAGCGGCAGTGCCTTTACCCCAGCGGCCTGTGCCCTGTGAGACGGTCAGACGTGAGAAAGGGGAGTTGCACTGAAACCAGCAGGGCGACCTCAGATCTACAGATCTGCTGTTTGGGATTTTCAGCCTAGACTTTTGGGAGTCATTTTTACCTTCCTTGGAAATGAAACAGCATCCCCTTTGTTGTCAGTATTTATTGAGCACCTGCTGTGTACCAGGGCTGAGCAGCACACGGGACAGCATAAGGAGGGGCCTGCACCTTTGATCAGAGGGCTCCCTCTCCTCCCAAGTACCTTAGAGGGGTAGACGGCCTTCTGCCAGCTGCCCTGGGGCAGGGGCGGTGAGGGACACTCAGGGCCGGGGCAGCACTCAGCTCCCTGGTTCCAGTCCCTCTTCCTCCTCATCCTCCCGGGCCTGCCCCACCCCCACCCAGGACACACCGGGACCAGAAGAGAAACCAGGACTCTCGGCGCTCGGCCGAAGACTGGAAACTGGAGTGTGGTGATTGCACTTAATCTTTTAAAGTGGCACCAATTATTTGTTTTAGAATTTTGAAGTCATAAACGGTTGACAAAAGTTTGGAAAATATAGAGAACTATAAAGAAACGAGAAAATGGTAATCCCCACGTTGTGGTCACTCCTGACCAGCATTTCACACTTTGGCATACCATCTTCCTAGTCTGTATCTTCTTTAAGCAAAATTGGGACCATGCTAGATATAAGTATATATGCTGTGTTCTTTTCATTTAATATTGTACTTTCTTATGCATTGAAATAAGTCTTACAATTTTTAGAAATTTAGTGTGAGTTGTTTCGTTAAACTCTAATTTAACTAATTTTATATTTGCCATTTAGGTTGTTTTAAAATCCGTAATGTTCTGATTCTGCAGGGAGTATCTTTAAACATAAGTCTTTGTTTATATCTGATTTATTTCTGAGTCAGTCAATAATTGGAATTAATGAGTCAGAGAGTTTGGAGAATCTAAAGATTTTTACACATATTGCCAAATTGCATTCCAGAAAGGCTGCACTGGCTTTACTGGAATACGGCTTGTTTGGACTGGGGTGCACTGCTGCCCTCCTCGAATTCAGATTATTTTAGTATCACTGGCATCTCCCCAGGCTGGAAGAAGGCAACAGTAACACACATGTTTATGAAATCTTCCTCTGGGCAGAGCTGTTGGGAATTGACAGGTCAGAAGTACTCCCTCTGACCTGGGGCCAAAAGACTTCAGGGTGGTTCCTTCAGTTTTTCCCATGTGGTCCTCTTCTTTACAGAAAGAGAGGTTCTATGAAAGCCGGTGCAGGCCAGTGACACCATCTTGTAAGGAGCTGGCTGACCTGATGACCCGCTGCATGAACTATGACCCTAATCAGAGGCCCTTCTTCCGAGCCATCATGAGAGACATCAATAAGCTGGAGGAGCAGAGTAAGACGCTGTGTAACCGGGATCAGCCAGCGCCCTGGAGAGCCACTCGGGGGGCCAGGGATAACGAGGAGCCCGTGTGTGGCACTCACTTGTTCTTAACCGTCCCTTCTTTCTTCTGTTAGATCCAGACATTGTTTCAGAAAGAAAGCCAGCAGCTGAAGTGGATCCCACACATTTTGAAAAGCGGTTCTTAAAAAGGATCCGTGACTTGGGAGAGGCAAGTTACCCCCAGGTCCCCTGCTGACCCAGCACCTCTGCATGTAAAGCTGCTCTCTGCACTCTTGTTCCGGGTCCTGGCTCATAAGAGAAAGGATCTTACTGTGTTCTCTTCGGGCCATTTGTACTGCGGGAGAGTGTGTCTTTCTGCATCTGACCCTCGCACAGGAGCAGCGTGCATACACCTGCCTGCACATGTGGCTGTGTGCATGCAGGACGCCGGTTAGCTCCCTCCAGAAGCTCAGTTTCTCTCTAAGGGGCAGGAGAGAATGTAAGGCAGAGATCTAGGGGGATCGGTATAGATTTGGTGGGAGTAAAAGGACCCCGCCTCTGACTTGCCTGGGCGTGTGTTCCTGTGAGGCTGCTCAAATGAGGAATGGATGTCCTAGACAGAAGGCCAAAATAAAACGTCAGCTTTTCCTTTGGACTTCAAATGAGTTTCCTAACAGGTAATGTGACTAGAAAAGCTACTGGCATTTGTGTCCTTATGCAGATTTTCTGTAGTTCTGCTACGTGAACACCGATGGTGTCTGGCTTGAGCATCAGCCGTGCACCAGGCTGCGTGTGAGGCGTTTTACAGGCCCGGCATCCTTGGTTCCCCACCACATCCCGAGCGTACGACTAGCGAGGGCACTGAGCACCTCCACAGCCAGCTCGGAAGATGTGATGGGCCAACCTCACCATCAAACGGCCTAGCGGGGATCGAATCCCACATCTTCTAAAGACTCCTCACACAGTGTTCTTTGAAGCCACATCATGGTACCTGCCCTGTGGGCCCAGGGCTGTCAGCACTGCAGTTGCCCTCCATGATCAGAAACAGCCTTCCTTCCTTTTGGGTTACATTTTCGTAGAGACTGGGATTGATGAGTCGGTTCAGCAGTCTCCTGAAACTTTCCTTCTCGTGGCTCAGTATCAGAGCGTACAGCGGCTGTGTGAGCCGAGAGGAGGGGGCTGTGCTGAGGACAGAGAGGCCAGGGAGGCGCCTGCTGCCTGCAGCGTCAGGCCCTCGGGAGGAGCACGAGGAGCAAGCCTCAGCTTCTGTGCCCCTGCTGGCCCAGGCTGGGGCTCTCTGATCAAGCACATGCGTCTGTCCCTCCAGGGCCACTTTGGCAAGGTCGAGCTCTGCAGGTATGACCCTGAGGGCGACAATACTGGGGAGCAGGTGGCTGTCAAATCCCTGAAGCCTGAGAGTGGAGGTAACCACATAGCTGATCTGAAGAAAGAGATCGAGATCCTAAGGAACCTCTACCATGAAAACATTGTGAAGTACAAAGGCATCTGCACAGAGGACGGTATGTGTGCAGAGTGGGCTTGGTTTGAAGACTGTCGGGGCTCATCAGGCCAGTGCTGAGCAGGCAGTGCCCTCGCCTTTTCTGGGCCACCTGAATGCGCTGGCCGGCAGCCCCCACGCGCTCTGGGCTGCATGGTCATGTGGACTGTCAAATCCCTGAGCGGCTGCGGAGCTCCCAGGGAAGCCGCCCAGCCTGCCCTGCTCCCCAGCCGGGGATGCTTCCAGCATTGTCTCTCCAGGCTGTCCGCGTACCCGCACTGGGCACTGGACGGCTCCCACGCAGTATGTGCACTTCGGGCACTCAGGTCAGATGAACGTGATGGCCGCTCCTCCCCTGGCCCTGTTCTCACCCAGCACTAGCCGGATCTAGTTGTCTAAATCAAGGTGGCAAGTAATATGCACTGATAAGTGTATCATTTTTACAATCCAGTACAGTACTCACATATTGTACTTTAAAATTGGTAGTGAAATGCTAAGGCTCCTAATTTTTAAAAATCACCATTTGGCTGGTGCGTTAGTATCCCTGTTTGCCGCTGAGGACCCCCAGGTGTTGGTGCTTCAGAGGGTGAGGAACTTGCTGGGATGCCGCGGCGGTCCTGTGGTCAGGTCTGGTCCCCTCTCCGAGTCCTGTGCCCTTGCCTCCCACACGCCCTTCCGGGCAGCCTCTTACTGATGGGTGCTTTTTTCTCTAAACAGGAGGAAATGGTATTAAGCTCATCATGGAATTTCTGCCTTCCGGAAGCCTTAAGGAATATCTTCCAAAGAATAAAAACAAAATTAACCTCAAACAGCAGTTAAAATACGCCGTTCAGATTTGTAAGGTAAAAAAAAAAAAGGACGTTAAAGATTAAAAAGCAGGCACTCTGTCCAGGTGACGGGTGCGTACAGGCTGCACGCGGGAAGCTGCCAGTGATTGTGCTGAGTTGGTTTCGCTCTGCACGATCTGGATGAAAAGTCAGCCTTCACCAGGAAAGTGAATTGATTTGTTAATATGGCTGATTTAATGTGTATTTCTTTGAATCAGTTTGGTCTTACTATTCTTACATAAAAGTAAAGACCAAGGAAAAAAGCCAGTGATATGCGAATGAGGTGCCATTTGTACATTTTGTCAGGAAGTGACACGAGACGTGGTCCGCGCTCACCTTCGCCGTGTGCTCGGCGTCTGCTTCTCTCCCGCAGGGCATGGACTATCTGGGTTCTCAGCAGTACGTTCACCGCGACTTAGCAGCAAGAAATGTCCTCGTTGAGAGTGAGCACCAAGTGAAAATCGGAGACTTCGGTTTAACCAAAGCCATCGAGAGGGATAAAGAGTACTACACGGTCAAGGATGATCGGGACAGCCCTGTGTTCTGGTAAGTGAATCAGAGGTAGACGGCCTCAGTGCTTCCCAGCGTTCATACTGTTTTGAGAGCCTTTTCCAGCTATGTTAACATCTCTCATTCCTCCTGCATGAGTTAAGATTAGAAAGCACTTAGAACATTTGGAATTGATTGATTTTTGCCTTCAAGAAACACATTTTAGGCTGTTTCACTGAAAGCAACCCGCACGGAAATGCCTGAGCTTCTTGTGACACCATCTTCCAAGGAATGGAGAGATGCAACCAGCGCAGCATCTCCAGCTTCCCGGGAGAGGGCATTCATCTGGCACGGCCCTTAAAACTGTCAGCAGCGGGAGCAGTCACACCCAGGCAGAGGAAGCCTGGAGGGCGCGTGGGAGGAGGGGCAGGCAGGAAGTAGACACTGAACAGATGCAGGGAGATGCTGGACAGAGCAGAGCAAGATCCCTGGGAGACTTGGCCATCTTCTCCTGAGTCAGCAGAGCATCTGGTTAGAAGTCCGCACCCTCCTTTGACCCCTCTCAGCCTGGAGCACTGTCCAGGGGAGAAGCTGCGTAAGTCTCCGCTCCACCCCCCTAAAACTGTCAGCACCTCTGAGCTGCACCCTCCCTAGATGCGACGTAGGTCTCTCCCACCCGTGGAGCCTGAGCCCTCATTTACTCGTTAACCAAGTATGTATCAGGCCCTCCTTTGTGCCAGGTTCTAGACACGTGATGGCGAACAAACAGACTGAGTTTAGAGTTTAATGGCAGCCAATTTCGTGGTAACATAAGTGTAGAAAGGTTCAGGTTGGTTTTCTGGAAGTCCTGACTGTTAAGATAAAACCTTCAAAGATTCATGGGGGCTGGAAAGATGGTTAGTAGAAGGCATGTGTGCCTAACACGAGTGAGACGAGAGCAGTGGATTTCCGAGGCGCTGAAGGCAGCTCAGTGTGGCTGGATCATGGAGCAGGCGGTCTGGGGGCTGCCAAGGCAGAGCAATGGGAGCTGAGTTACGGACGTGGGACTCCATCCCAAGCCCGGAGGCCTTTGTGGGGTGTGAGGATGGGGCCTGTTGCTTTAGCAAGGTCACTGTGGAATGGTGAGAAGCAAGATTGGAGCAAGGGCGTCTGATTCAGCCAGAGCCGGTGATGATGTGCGCTAGGACAGTGGGCAGGATAGTGACAGTGGCGTTTGAGAGAAGTGAGCAGGCTTGAAAAGTATTTAGGAAACTGGATACAAGGACGCCCCAGTTTCTGGCTTGGGCAGTTGGGGATCATTCACCCACACAGCTGACATTGGAAGAGGACTGGGCAGTGAGGTCACTGCTGACTCGCGCTGAGCTCGCAGGCGATTAAAGCTGCGTCTGTTGTCATACGCCTCCTCCTCCCCGTGGGGAACACTCGCCCTGTGAAACGAAGAGTGCCAACTTGTCTCACTGTCATTTTGGAGCAAATACGTGCTACTGAGAGCCTGTAAAGGATGGTGTTCTGTATGTCACGTGTGCACCGCAGCAGCGTATGTGATCCGTAGAGAATACACACACATCATAGAACATTACATTTTTCTGAGCTGCTCTGTAGTGTTTGTTGGACTATCCTTCCCAGGAAATGAAATTTCACGCTCCTCTTTCTTTCAGGTATGCTCCAGAATGTTTGATTCAGTGTAAATTTTACATCGCCTCTGACGTCTGGTCTTTTGGAGTGACTCTGCACGAGCTGCTCACCTACTGCGACTCGGACTCCAGTCCCATGGCGGTGCGTCTCACTTGTCTTCATTTGAACCCATCACCCAGTTAAAATGTGTCGGTCCCCCTGCTTTGTAGGTTTCCTTCTGTTTAGTTCTTAAATGGAACCCAATCAGTATTATCATGCAAAGCAAAGATGTTACTTTTCCATTTAACTTGGCTTATCACCTGACAGTTATTTGTGGCTCTCTCAAGTCGTGGTTTCACAAAGAGTCCAAAGTTCTATAAGGTGACCCTGACTGTCAAGGATCTTGTCTATGTGAGGAGCCCAGGGACAGTTTCCTGAGAGGATGTGCGAGTTCAGTGAGGCATCTTGGGTAGGGGCTGGTCTGAGCCTCGTGCACTCCTAAATGGGATCGTTTCACTGCGACACGCTCCGTGACCAGGGGAGGGAGTGGCTGGTAGAGTCTGAGACATTGAGTAGTCTGATCATTGAGAGCAAATAAGGATTTTGGACTTTCATTTAAAGTTACTACGGAGAAAAGCCTTTTTATTGCTATTTTAATTTCTAGTTAATTCTAGAAATTTCACCTTAATCTATCTGGTGTTTATACATATGTGCAAAGTAAAACATTTTGTTTGGTTTTGTTTTACGTAGTTGTTCCTGAAAATGATAGGCCCCACTCATGGCCAGATGACAGTGACGAGGCTCGTGAACACACTGAAAGAGGGGAAGCGCCTGCCTTGTCCACCCCACTGTCCAGATGAGGTATTTACAGGCCACTTCACAGTAACAGAATAACACTTTTTATTATGTTTTCATGGCTTGGGTTATCCGGCCAGACACTAGGGGTGGGAGGAAGAGGAGAAAACTCCTTTTTAAAACAGTTTGCTGAAGCTGTATTTGAGATAAGATGTCTGAGAACTCACCTCAGGGCAGTTGATGGCCGTAGGTGATGGTCAAAGCAAGGATTCCTTCGAAAGTAGGCTCACCACAGTGAGCACCCAAAGGACACGTCTGGTGCCACCTCATTGTGACAGACACATATAATTGTATTTCTGTGTGTAAGTTTATCACATTCGTCAACAGCATTTGTGACATCTGTTCAGCTTTCTGTATCTAAAGAGAATGGAGCCTTTAAGTGTTGAGACTATTTAAGACTTACTGAAGAGCACGCGTCAGAGAGCGAAGCATCCAGCGGGGAAACTGAGTCTAAACCGAGCTGAAACTTTACCCCTGAACTGGCTGGCTCATGGCAATTAATGACCTGGATTTTGGGGAAGATCAGTTAACCCATGAGTTTCTCAAGTGTTAAAATATTATTTAGGAACTATAGTTGTGTCACACTTTCTGTATTTTAAATTACTCAAATACTCTTATTTCCCAGTCTTACTTAGTAAGGAAGGTCATTTACATTCCAAAATCATTTTCTGACTCTTGATGTTTCTGTAATTTAAAAGCTCCCAAATCTGACAACATTTTTACTATTGTTGGTTCTTCCTTCTTTTTCCAGGTTTATCAGCTTATGAGAAAATGCTGGGAGTTCCAGCCATCCAGTCGCACCACCTTTCAGAACCTTATTGAGGGCTTTGAAGCGCTTTTAAAATAAGCACGAGTAACGTCTGAATCCCACCGCGTGTCAAGTCCTCCTCCCCTGACAAATACCCAAACCATTTAAAACATTTTTTCTTTAATGGGAACGTTTGTATTCTGTCTAAAAGATACTCGGGTACGTATCCATGTACAGGCACACTGTGGTGCTCAATATGTGTAAGTACTTCCTCTTTAAATTTGGCACCAGTAACAGTGACAAATAATGACAACCCAGTATAGCAAGCACTCCTCCTTTGGGAAAGAATCTCTCTCCATTTCGTTTGGCTGGTTGACCATCACAGCTGTGTATCAGCATTTCAAAATGAGGAGCTGACCCAAGTATGGTCCCAAGGTGATTGCTGTCTCTCCGCTGCTAGTTGAGCTGAAACATTTTTCTGGCACGTAAGGATTGACGGACTTAGCCAGTACTCTAACAGGCCCTCAAATTTCAGTATCTATACAGCGACAGACCCAGCATTCTTGAAATATTAGATACAGTTAGTGTAGTAGTGTTTCTCTACAAAGATGAGTGTGTTCCTGTCACCAGTAGGGCTTAAACTGTGAGTTCTTTCTCCAGTGGCTTAGCTCCTGCCCCCTCGGGTGACCAGTGGCTTAGCTCCTGCCCCCTCGGGTGACCAGTGGCTTAGCTCCTGCCCCCTCGGGTGACCAGTGGCTTAGCTCCTGCCCCCTTGGGTGACCAGTGGCTTAGCTCCTGCCCCCTTGGGTGACCAGTGGTACCCATTTTTGAGAAAACTGGTCATACCCAGGGTGACAGCTGTGGAGCAGATACTTTGCTGCATGATGTTAATTCTTGAGAACTCAGCCTATGCCCTTGCTTTCCTAAACAGTATACCTTGAATCAGAAGTGATTCCAAGAACCTGGATGCTATCATACATGCTTTTAAGAACTGTCAGTGTATAGCCTTTGATAACTCTATACCACTTGGGGCAAGCTGTTCCAGCATTGGTTTTGGATGCTGTATGCAACCAAATCAGAATACATACCACATCCATTGCACTGTTCTTTCTTAGTTTCAGTACTTACCATCCATCTACAAGATTTTGACCATCACCCGATCGCACAAAACTTGAAAGAAAAAAGACCCAGCTTAGAGGCAACATGGAGTTCAGGATCCACTAGACAGTTTTCACTCTGCTTGGAGGTAGCTGGGTAATCAAAAATAGCTAATCTCTGATTCAATGTGAACCATAAGATCTTTAAGACCAAGAGTCTGAAAAACTTTGTTAATGCTGTCTAGCATTTGTTTGTTGATGTCATTACTTTGAGCCTGAAAAAGTTCTGGATTGATTCAGTGGCAACAATAAACTCGCCATTTAAATTTGTTCAATAACCCTCCATCACCAAGGTATCTGTCTGTGTCGAACCTGTGGCCACTCTATATGCACTTTGTTTACTCTTTATACAAATAAATATGCTAGAGACTTCACATGCATATGCCTTTTAATATTAAGATTTCATTTTCAAAGCATTTCAAACAATTCATTTACATAGAAAAATAACAGTATGGACTTTTGGGGGGTGTCGGTAGTGGTCCTGTTTGATTTGTATGTATCTGTTACGTCCAATGGTAAGGGGCACAGGCCAGTATGGACGGCAGAGCCACGTGTCCTGTGGTCCAAAGTACCTTTTCGTTCTTTCAGCCTCTTCCTGCTTTCATGCGGCAGCTCTGATTTAAAAGTCACCAGCTTCCCTTTCTTCTGTTTGTACTGTCACGGAGGTGTGACTAAGCACTGAAGAGGCTCAATGCAACAGGAGAGTGGGAAGGGGGAGTAGAGAGCAGGGCGGATCCATTATGCATCTGCTGGGTCACAGCCGATCCCGGTCAGTTAACTTATTTAGTACACTCCTTAGAAATTATCTTAGTTCAACTGCCTAGCTGTCATCTTCCAACAGAAGTTAACATATGCAATAAATTAGACCAAGTAAAATTCTTTCTTTACAAATCATATGAGTACCAATTTTAAACTTCCTAATTAAAACAGGATAGATAGATACCCTATGTCATAGGCAAAAATAATAAGTCCCTAAGTTACAAGTTATTTAATGATCTGATTTCAAAAAGACTAGGATCATCGGGACCCCTAAATTCCATATCATCAATTACAGTCTCATAACAAGGAACAAGCTTAGAAATTTCTAGGTGGCACAGGGTGTCTCATGCATTTAATACCAAGGTCTTGAGGAGACGGTGATCTCAGAAGTTATCTGCAATAAACACAATTCTTTCAGAAGTAAGTTGGGTTAAATGGCTGATCGTTTTTCAGCCTAATTCACTACAAAAGAATAAGAGACAAAGCAGAGAGTGAGGTATCGCTTATTAGCTCAAAACACTTATAAATACCGTTCCTCCAGAAGACCCGCTCAGCAGGCTGGTGCTGACCGCGTCACTGCACTGTGCAGTGGGGCTGGATGCTCACGGCAGGCCCGCTTCTAGTCCTTAGGATGCACTAGAGGAGGAGACACACAAGCCCATGTTCCTTGCCTTAGAAGTCTGCTGCAAAAGTTAAAGGTCCTTCTTTAGGTGAAGTAAAACGATTAGGGAATTAGTGCTATTAGATGAGCGTTGGCAAACTTTCTCTATAAAAGGCTAGATGGTAAATATTTCAGGCTTTGCCATCTGTCACAGCTACTCATCTCTGCTATTGTAGCACGAAATAGCCCTAGACGGTATGTAAATGAATGAGCATGGTGGTGTTCCAATAAAACTTTATGTACGGACACTGAAATCTGAATTTCATATAATTTTTAAATCATAAATTTTCTTTTTTCCTCCAACCATTTAAAAATGTAAACATCACAGTACAGAAACAGTACAGAAACAGGTGGAGGATTGAATTTGACCCCAGGGTGTAGTTTGCCAATCCCTTAATTAGATCACCAAAGCTGCTTTTCTTAAAATACCTTGTGTTTTTCACAAAAGGTATAAATGGTAAATGTATTAAAAGTAAAGCATCTGTCGTGGCGTCTGCCTGGGCCCTCGCGATCACTCCGTGTTTGAGTTTTATGTTGCGTGGCTGGGGTGGCGGTCACAATGCAGTCTGCATGTAGGACATCCAGCACTCTCACAGTTCTAGGAAAAGGTCTGAAAATCTGTAAATGAGATTACTTCTAGGGAAAGTAAGTCGAAATGCACGTTGGCTTTTAAGAAACTCATTCTACTAAGGCTCAGGAAACAAGACTGTTTCCCGTTTATTGCTTCAAACTTTTATATATGGTGTCAAAATTATTCCCAGTCCTAAAACAAGAAATATTATTAATTTCTCCAATGGACCGTAGGTTAATATCACATTGATTAAGATGCATCTAATTCTAGTGGAAAACGTCCTCACTTGATATTTCTTCTTATTGCTACTCATTTCTTATTTGGCAATTCTGCCTGCTGCACAACAGTTCCTTCTGGGAAATTAGAAACCCGTATTTAAAGGATATGGCTAGTCTGAATGTCGTTAAGGCAGCGAAGACCAGCAGAGATTCTGCAGAGAACCTTCCGAGGTTGTAAGGAGAGAACGTAACTCAGTACACTCGCTTCTTTTTTAAGTAGGTTTCCATGTAATACACTCCTGTGCCCTGAGAATGCTGGTCAACAAACCCCACTGCGCCACCTTCTGGGGAAGAGATGAGATACGATGAGCCTCGCTTTTCATTTCTCAAAGATGACACCTGGGAGAAAAAGAAATCACAACTAATACTACAATCGAAATTAAAACTGGTTTATTCGTTAAACATGTTTACAAGAAAAGGTGTTCTGTAAAAACAGAATAGCAAGATAAATAACCAAGTCATCCAAAAATTACACAAATTCCTTTGTTAAAACAAATTAGTTTTTTTTTAAAATTTCTATATCAGAATCACTTGTGGAACTTTTACAAAATACAAACCAGCTTCGAGTATTCTCTCTCCCCCGATGTGTTGGGGAAAGTAAAAAAAAAAAAAAAAAAGATTCTAGTTGCTTCTGCTGTTTGCAAATAGTTAACCCCCACTGAATCAGAATATCAGTACCGGATGTCAGTGTTCCTCTGAGGAAGGAGAGTGACAAAGAAACTGAGCTGCGTATCAAATGAGATGTCAGATCTGTCTAGTAAAAGTAGCAAGAAAGTAATAGGTATAAAAATTGACAAATGATGTCACTGAAAATAATAATACATTCTAGAGACTAATGTGAACTCAAACTTTAATCTACAGGATAATCACCTGGAAACCATGTTAAAATACAGATTTTCAGGTACTTTTCCAGAGATTCTGATCTGGAAGTATTTATTAGAATGGCCAAAATGGTCCTCATAAGTAGTCACAGTAATCAATACAGTGCATCAGAATGTGTAGCACAACCCCATGATTTCCTAATCCCTTAGTTTTAGCTTTTACAAATATGATATGTGCCAAGCTTGCTGAAGCAAAATTATATAACTTAATACACAAGACTGTAGAAATGACTCCTAAGGAAAGCTTCCAGCAATGCAGAAGAGCCTTCTCACATTACAATTAAAATTACAATTGATTTTGAACCAACAGTGGTCACAGTTTTAAAAATGGGGGTCAGGGCCAGGCCTGTGGCTTAGCGGATAAGTTTAGCATACTTTGCTTTGGCAGCCTGGGTTTGTGGGTTCAGTCCCTGGGTGTAGACCTACACCACTCATCAGCCATGCTGTGGTGGTGACCCACATACAAAGTAGAGGAAGACTGGCACAGACGTTAGCTCAGGGTGCATCTTTCTCAAGCAAGTAAAGAGGAAGATTGGCAACAGATGCTAGCTGAGGGTGAATCTTCCTCAGCAAAAAATAAATAAAAATGCTGATCAACTTCAGAGGGAAAGATGAGTCTGTCACAACTCCTGGTGGATAAAGTAGCTCTCAATCATCCATGTTAAGAGGGATTAAGGAGGAGTCAACCAAGATGGCGACCTGGGAGGCTCCTGAGCTCCCCTCCTCCCATGAGCGCACCAAATGTACAGCTACATATGGAGCAATTCCCCCTGGAAGAGATCTGGAAACTAGCTGAGTGACTCCAACACATTGGACAAATGAGAAAATACCCACGTCAAGACAGATAGGAAAGGCTGAGACACGCTTGCCATAAACTCAACCCCTGGCACAGCACCATTAAATCGTGATGGAACGGCCAACTTCTAGCTTCTCCCTGAAGAGTGAAGGGTGTAGACTCCACATCTAGTACCCCAACTTCTAGGACTCCCACTGGAGGGACAGGCTCCCCCAACACCTAGCTCTGAAAGCCAGTGTGGCTTGCATCCATGAAGCCCACAAGACTAGCACGCAAACAAGCCCCCTTTTTTTTTTTGCAGGGAAAGATTCACCCTGACCTAACATCTGTTGCCAATCTTCCTCTTTTTTTTGTTTTTTGTCCTCCCCAAAGCCCCTGTGTGTGGTTGTATATCCTGGCTGTAAGTCATTCAAGTTCTTCAGTGTGAGCCATTACCACAGCATAACAGCTGACAGACCAGTGGTGTAGTTCCACGACTGAGAAGAAAACCCAGGCAGCTGAAGTGGTGAGCACTGAACTTTAACCACTAGACCATCAGGGCTGCTCCAAACAAGCTATTCTTTTTTAATTTTTTTCCAGTGAGCAAGATTGGCCCTGAGCAAACATCTGTTGCCACTCTTCCTCTTTTTGCTTGAGGAAGACTGAGCTAACATCTGTGCCAATCGTCCTCTATTTTGTTTGTGGGACACCGCCACAGCATGGCTTGATGAGTCACCATGTAGGTCCATGACCGGGATCTGAACGCACAGACCCCCGGGCCACCAAAGCAGAGCGCATGAACTTAACCACTACACCACTGGGCCAGCCCCCAAACAAGGTATTGTTTTGGGTGCATGAGCGCTCACTGCAGCTATCTTCTCGGGAACAGGCAAGTTCCCTCACCCTCAGTCCTTCTCTGAAAGAGGTTGTCTGCATGCTTTAAAAGCTGCTGCCTGAGGGCCAGGCTTCTAATCTAGCGGGCCCCAGGGGCTGGCTGTGATCTCCCCCAGAAACCTGGGAAGCTGGAGGACCTCCCACCTTCTTCCAACCCACTCCAAGTCACTAGTATCTCCCTAGAAGCAGCTTGTACACACGCTTGTGCCCCAGCTTCTGTGGCTGCCACTCAAGAGATGGCCACCTGCTTGCTTGATTCTGATACAATGGGGCTTGCATTCATGAGTCCCACAGGACTGTAGCCAACAAGAATTTCTTAATGGGTGCAGGGGCACCCTCCCTCCCCCTGCCTGCCTTGGCTACACACCCAGGCCCAGCCCAATGGAACAGGCAGAAATGCCCATCTCTGTTTCTCCCTGGAAGGAGTTGAAGTGCACACTTGCCCAGCTCTGCCTGAGGGTCCAGGTTCTCAGCAGCCTGCGTCTGGATGCTGACTGCTGTTCTCCCCTTTGGAAAACTGATGGGTCTTAGCACAGCCTCAACTGCTGGGAGCCACTAAAAACAAAGGAGGAGGCTTGGACAATCACAGAAGTTTGAGAGGCAGCTAGGTGCTCAAGCAGAGCTGATCGACAAGGTTCATCTCCTACATGAGTCCATTCTGTGAAGACAGGGAAAAGTGACTATTTTATCTAACATGCAGAAACCAATACAGAGTCATGGAAAAAGAAGAAATAGAGGATTACATTCCAGGGGGAAAAAAAGGATAAATATACAGAAGTAGATCTTAGGGAAACAGAGATAAGTGATTCACCTGATAGAGATAATGGTCGAAAAGATGCTCATGGAGGTCAGGTAAGTAATCCATGAGCAAAGTAAGAATTTCCACAGAGACAGAAAATATTTTTAAAGTATCAAACAGAAATCACAGAGCTGAAGAATACAATCACTGAACTCAGTTTCACTGGAAGGGTTCAAGAGCAGATCAGATCAATCAGAAGAAAGGATCAGTGAACTCAAAGACAGGTCAGTGGAATTCATCCAATCACAGTTGTAAAAAGAGTGAAGATAGCTTACGGGACTTAGGAGACACCATCCAAAGGACAAATATACACATTATAGGGATCTCAGAAGGAAGGGGGTAGGGGACAGAAAGCTTATTCAAATAAATAGCTGAAAACTTCCCTAATCTGGAGACATCCAAATCCACAAAGCCTAGAGACAACCAAACAAGATGAATCCAGAGACACATTGAGACACATTATAATTAAATTGTCAAATATTAAAGACAAGGAGAGAATCTTGCAAGCAGCAAGAGAAAAGCAACAGATTTTTCAGCAGAAACCTTGAAGGCCAGAAAAGAAAAGGATGATATATTTAAAGTGCTGAAAGAAAAAAAACTGCCGACCAAAAATACTCTACCCAGCAAAGTTCTCCTTCAGAATGGAAGGAAGAACAAGAGTTTTCCAAACAAGCAAAATCTGAAGAGTTCATCGCCACTAGACTAGCCTTACATGAAATGTTCAAGGGAGCTCTTCAAGCTGAAATGAAAGGATGTTAATTAGTAGTAGGAAAACATGAAAGTATAAAACATTGGTAAAGGTAAATATATATTTAAATCGAGAATAATGGCAGTGGGTAAACCACTTATAAATGTAGTAATGAAAGTTCAAACACAAAAGTAATAGAAATAACTATACAATCACTTGCTCATGGATACACAATGTAAAAAGTTGCAAATTGTGACATCAAAAATATAAAATGGGTTGGGAGAGCTTTTGTATGCATTTCAAATTTAGTTATCATCAGCTTAAAACAGACTGCTAAAAATATAAGTTGTTTTATGTAAGCCCCACAGTAACCGCAAAGCAAAAGCCTATGGTGGATATATAAAAGAGAAAGGAGTCACAGCCTAGCACTATAGAAAATCATCCACCCACAAAGAGAAGAAGAAAGGAACAGAGGATTTATAAAACAACTAGAAATTAACAAAATGGCAATATTAAGTCCATACCTATCAATAATTACTTGAAATGTAAATGGACTAAATTCTCCACTCAAAAGACCCAGAGTGGCTGAATGGATAAAAATCAAAACCCAACTATATGCTGGGTATAAGAAACCTCAGCTTAAAGGACATATGTCAGCTGAAAGTGAAGGAATGGAAAAAGATATTTCATGCAAATAGAAACCAAAAGAAAGCAAGGGTAGCCATACTTACATGAGACAAAATAAATTTAAGCCAAAGAATGTAACAAGAAATAAGGTCATTATATATGAGAGGTCAACTAATCAAGGGGATATTACAATTGTAAATATTTATGCTACAACATAGGAGCCTAAGTAGATAAAGCAAATATTAACAGTTCTGAAGGGAGAAAGAGACAGCAATACAATAATAGCAGGAGACTTCAATACTCCACTTCCAACAATAAGATCATTCAGGCAGAAAGTCAGTAAGAAAACATTGAACATAAACAATATGTTAGACCAGAAAGACCTAAGAGTCATATACAGAACATTCTATTGAACAGCAACAGAATACACCTTCTTCTCAAGTGCACATGGAACATTCTCCAGGATAGATCATATGTTAGGCCACAAAAAAAGTCTTAATAAGTTTAAGAATGAAACCATATCAAACATCTTTTCTGGCTGCGTGGTATGGAACTAGAAATTAATCAGAAGAAGAAAACTGGGAAGTTCACAAAAATGTGGAAATTAAACAACATGATCAATGGGTCAAAGAAGAATTCAAAAGAAATCAAAAATTATCTTGAGACAAGTGAAAATAGAAACACAACATACCAAAACTTATGAGATGCAGCAAAAGCAGTTCTAAGAGGGAAGTTTATACTGATAAATGCCTGCATGAAGAAAAAAGAAGAACCTCAAATAAACAACCTAACTTTATACCTGGAGGACCTAGAAAAAGAACAAATTGAGTCCAAAGGTAGCAGAAGGAAGGAAATACAGTAGCCCCCCTTATCCCTGAGGGATACACCCCAAAACCTGCAGTGGATGCCTGAAACCTCAGTAGTACCAAACCCTATATACACATTTTTTTCTATACATTCATATTTGAGGCATGAGAGCAAAACTAGCATGAATTTCTTTTTCCTTCTTCACAATTTCAGATAGAAGTTCTGTTCTTACTGTTCTTAGCAACTTCAGCAACCTAAACTTTCACCCTCTCATTTAAAGGAAGTATTTTTTTTAATGGCTTCTCTTTGGCATACCTAAATTTCAGCATCACTACTCTTGTGCTATGGGGCCATCATTAAGTAAAGTAAGGGTTACTTGAACACAAGCACTGCAATTCTGCAACAGTCGATCTGCTACCGAGATGGCTACTAAGTGACTAATCAGCGGGTGGCATATACAGCATGGATATGCTGGAAAAAAGGATGATTCATGTCCCAAATGGGACAGTGCGAGATTTCATCACGCTACTCAGAATGGCATGCAATTTAAGAGTTGTAAATTGTTTATTTCTGGAATTTTCCATTTAACATTTTGAACTGTAGTTGACCACAGGAAACTGCAATCAAGGAAAGTGAAACTGCAGATAAAGGGAGACTACTGAAACTAAGACCAAAGCAGAAATAAATGAAATAGAGACTAAAAAGACAATAGAAAAGATCAATAAGACTAAGCACTGGTTTCTGGAAAACACAAACTAGACAAACCATAAATTAGACTTCCAAAAAAAGGGGGGACAGAAAGTTATAAATGAAAGAGGAGACGTTACAACTGATACCACAGAAATACAAAAGATCATAGACACCACTGTGAACAGTTACATGCCAACCAATTACACAACCTAGAAGAAATGGATAAATTCCTAGAAACAACCAACCTACCAAGATGAATCATGAAGAAATAGAAAATCTGAACAAATTACTAGTAAGAAGATTGAAGCAGTAATCAAAAACTTCCTAACAAAGACAAATCCAAGACCAGATGGCTTCACTGGTGAATTCTACCAAACATTCAAAGAGTTGATACCAATCCTTCTCAAACTCTTCCAAAAATTGAAGAGGAGGGAATGCTTCCGAACTCATTTTATGAGGCCAGCATTATTACTCCAATACCAAAATCAGACAAAGACACCACAAGGAAATAAAACTACAGGCCAATATCCCTGACAAACAAAGGCAAAAATCCTCAACAAAACACTAGCAACCCAAATTCAACAATACATTACAAAGATCAGACACCATGATCAAGTGAGATTCCAAGCTGCTAGGGTAATTCAACATCTACAAATCAGTCAACGTGATATGCCACGTCAACAAAATAAAAGATAAAACTCATGATTATCTCAATAGATGCAGAAAAAGGATCTGACAAAATTCAACATCAATTTATGATTAAAAAATATCTCAACAAGTGGGTAAAGAGGGAATGGCCCTGAATGTAATAAAGGCCATATATAACAAGCCCACAGCTAATATCATACTTAACGGTGAAGAGCCAAAAGCTTTTCTACAAATATCAGGAGTAAGATAAAGATGCCTGCCCTCATCACTTTTATCCAACATATTATTAGAGGTCTTAGCCAGAGCAATAAGGTAAGAAAAAGAAATAAAAGGCATCCAAATCAGAAAAGAAGAAGTAAAACTGTCACTAGTTGCAGATGACAGATTTTATATAGAAATTTTGATGATGGATTTTATATAGAAAACCCTAAAGACTCCACCAAAACCTGTTAGAACTAATAAACAAGTTCAATAAAGTTGCAGGATACAAAATCATATACAGAAATCTGTAGCGTTTCTCTACACTAACAATAAACTATCAGAAAGAGAAATTAAGAAAACAATCCCATTTAGAATTGCATCAAAAAGGATAAAATACCTAGGAAAAAATTTAACCAAGGAGTAAAAGACCTGTACACTGAAAACTAAAAGACACTGATGAAAGAAAGTGAAGATGACACAGATAAATGGAAAGATATTCCATGCTCATAGACTGGAAGAATTGTTAAAATGTCCATACTACCCAAAGCAATCTAGAGATTCAATACAATCCCTATCAAAATCCAATGGCATGTTTTACAGAAATAAGACAATCCTAAAATTTGTATGGAACCACAAAAGACCCTCAATAGCCAAAGTAATCTTGAAAAAGAAGAACAAACCTGGAGGCATCATGCTTCCTGATTTCAAACTGCATTATAAAGCTATAGTAATCAAAACAATACAGTATTGGCATAAAACAAGACACACAGATTAGAGTGCCCAGATATAAACCCATGCATATATGGCCAATTAATTTATGACAAAAGAGTCAAGAATATACAATGGGAAAAAGTCTTCAAGAAATGGTTTTGGGAAAACTGGAGAGCCAGATGCAAAAGACAAAACTGGACCATTATCTTACACCATACACAAAAATCAACTCAAATTGGATTAAAGACTTGAATGTAAACCCTAAAACCATAAAACTCCTGGAAGAAAACATAAGCAGTAAGCACCGTGATATCAGTCTTGGTGATGATTTTTTGGATTTAATACCAAAAGCAAAGGCAACCAAAGCAAAAATAAATAAATGGGATTACATCAAATGAGAAAGCTTCTGCACAGCAAAGGAAACCATCAACAAAATGAAAAGGCAACCTACGGAATGGGAGAAAATATTTGCAAGTCATATATCTGATAAGGGATTAATATATATAAATATGAAATATATAAAGAACTCAATAGCAGAAAAACAAACAATTTGGTTTAAAAACTAGGCAGAGGATCTGAATACACATTTTTCCAAAGAAGATATACATTTTTAGGTACATGAAAAGGTGCTAATTATCAGGGAAATGCAAATCAAAACCACAGAGAGCTATCATCTCACACCCATCAGAACGGCTATAATCACCAAAACAAAAAATAACGAGTGTTGGCGAGGACGGGGAGAAAAGGGAACCCTCGTGCACTGTTGGTGGGAATGTAAACTGGTGCAGCCACTACGGAAAACAGTATGAAGGTTCCTCAAAAAATTAAAAATAGAACTGCCATGTGATCCAGCCACCTCACCTCTGGGTATTTATCCAAAGGAAACGAACACACTAGCTTGAAAATATATCTGTACCCTCCTGTTCACTGCAGCGTTATTTACAACAGTCAGGATATGGAAGCAAACTAAGTGTCCACTGATGGATGGACGGATAAAGAAAATGTGGTAAATATATACAATGGAATGTTATTCGGCCATAAAAAAGAAGGAAATTCTGCCACTTGGGACAAGCTGGATGGACCCTGAGGGCATTATGCTGAGTGAAATCAGTCCGACAGAGAAAGACAAATACCGTATGATCTCACTCATGTGTGTAATCTAAAAAAAAAAAATTAAAAAACTGAGCTCATAGATACAGTGAACAGACTGATGGTTGCCAGAGGCGGGGGTTGGGGGAGGGTGGTGAAACGGGTGAAGAGGGTCAAAACAAACTTCCAGTTACAGAATAAGTCATGAGGCTGTAATGCACAGCACGGGGACTACAGTTAATACTACTCTATTGTCTATTTGAAAGTTGATAGAGTAAATCTCAAAGTTATCATTGTAGGAAAAAAAATTGTTAACTGTGTGGTGATGGAATGTTAACTACACTTATTGTGGCCATTCTGCAATATATACAAACAGTGAGTCACGTCGTACATCTGAAACTAATAGAATGTTATATGTCAACCATACCTCAGTAAGAAAGGAAGATTCCACCCCAGAGAAGGGCTGCCTGCTCAGCTCTCAGCCGCAGCCTCCCCCACAGACCTCTGCTCCCCATGAAGCCTCCTCGTCGTTCTCCTCAGCTGCCTTCTCCATTTGCGTCTCTTTGTTGGTCTGCTGACCTTACTTGTGTGTTGGACCACAGCCACTAACACCGTCAAAGCCTTAAAGACTCTTTCTTATTACCTGATCAGTTAGCTTAATTTTGAAAAGCTACTTCTTTTATAACCCAATTCATTTTTCAAAGATAAGGGGAGAGAAACAATAACGACCTCCCTCTGGGATCTGGAAATCTCACTTCCAACTTCCTGCCCTGGTTCTTCCTGCTACGCAGAATCCATGCTTCATGTCTTACTATAAAGCAAAGCAACAGCCTGACTTCTCCTCCCTTTCTGTACTGTCTTCATCCTTAGAAGCCAGGTGGGAGATTTATGAGATGCTCTCATTCACAGGACTGCCCAATGGTACTTCACCATTCACAGCACAAACCAACCGAGATGTATGAGGTCAGCAAAAAGCTTCACCAAGCAGCGCAGGAACTATTCGTAAGAAGAGGAAATGAACATGGATGTCATGATAGCCCATATGACACTGGGGAAGGATAATTCTTCTGAGGCCCTCTGTCAAAGATATCGCACTTTTAGTGCAAACACTGTTGGGTTAAATGGGAAATGATGATAGTTGACGTAAGATTTCTGAAACAAAGCTCAGTGTGCTGGGAGAAATAAGTCTGTATCAAAGAAACATCAAAAAAGGGAAAATAGGGCTGGCCCGGTGGTGCAGTGGTCAAGTTCGTGTACTGCACGTCAGCGGCACAAGGTTCGCAGGTTCAGATCCCAGGAGTGGACCTACACACTGCTCATCAAGTCACGCTGTGGTGGCGTCCCACACACAAAATAGAAGAAGATTGGCACAGATGTTAGCTCAGGGACCATCTTCCTCAAGCAAAAAGAGGAAGGTGGGCAACAGATGTTAGCTCAGGGCCAATCTTCCTCACCAAAAAAAGGGAGAGAGAGAGAGAGAATAAAACCACAAAAGAAGGAAAGAGTATAAAGCAAGCAAATACTTTTATTATTTGTAGGATACAGATATCCACTCGTTCATAGAGTAACTACTGAGGTCACTGGGCTGTGTGCTATGGGGTTATCCAGATGAATGAAACTTGAACTGTGCCATCCTTGACCTCACATCCTAGAAGGGGGAAGTTAGAAAAGCACAAAACAGAATTCTAGAAGGAGAGGATGACCCCCCCAAAAGAGAAGTAAACATGAAGGGCTGGGGCTTTTGCAGAGAAGGCAGAACGGGAGAGGAGGGTTTGAGATGGCGTCTGAGGAGAGATTTGGAGGCGAGGCCAGACACGCACACGAGGAGACTGGGAACGACCTTCTAGAAGAAAGGAAGCGCCTGAGCACAGGCAGGAAAGCAGGGGCCCCCTGGCCACAGGGCTGGTCCCTGGCAGAGAGGAGCAGCAGGAGGCTGCAAAGGCATGTGGCCCCAGGCACGGAGGGTCTGAAGGCCAGGCTAAGGGTTATGCACGGGGAAGGATCTCTGTGGTCCTGGACTTTGGAAAGATGACGAGCAGCTCCATGAGAAATGCGGCAGTGGGGCGACAGGGACTAGCAGGTCTCGCCAGGACGCCACTGAACTGTCCATGCTGTTCCATACAGGCAAGCGGGCAAACGCATACAGATTACCCGCGACTGAAAGCTTTACCTGGAATCTACCGGCGAGAAGGAACAAAGTGGAATACTCTGAAAATCTGCAAAAACGCTTTTGACAGGCATTTATGCTTCGGAGAGACTGGAGGAAGGAAAGACTCGGAGAGAAGCTGTAATGTTCTGACTTGCACGTCTGATATTCAGGTGGAAGTCAGGTCAACCAAAGAGCCAAGCCACAGAACACCTGGAGAGCTCTCAACTGATAAACGTAATCACGACGGCACCCTACAGTGGGTCACGACGCCAGCCCTGCGCAGAGGCAGAGGAGGAATTCTGACCTCCACGGACTCGAGGAGAAGGAGCAGCTCAGATAAGTGACGTGACTTGGCTAAAATCACAAGGCTATTCAATGTTAGAGCTGTGAATCCAAACCAGTTTTTCTCAGTTCAGTGTTCTTTTCATTATTCTAACCTGCCTTATTTTTAAAAATCCAATCTTTGTTACACATTTACTATGAAATCCATCTGTAACTATGCAGTTGCTATTTTTGGATTTAAAAAAAGAAATCAGAGGCCGACCCCGTGGCCAAGTGGTTAAGTTCATGCACTCCACTTCAGCGGCCCAGGTTCACCAGTTCGGATCCCGGGCGTGGGCCCAGCACCACTTAAGCCATGCTGTGGCGGCATCCCACACAGAAGAACCAGAAGGAGTCACAACCAGGATATGCAACTGTGCACTGGGGCTTTGGGGAGAAAAAAAAAGAGGAAGATTGGCAACAGATGTTAGCTCAGGGCCAATCTTCCTCACAAGGAAGGAAGGAAGGAAGGAAGGAAGGAAGGAAGGAAGGAAGGAAGGAAAGAAATCATATTTTCTTCCTTCAATCAAAGCAAATCTTTTTATTTTCAGGTAAATGTAAACTTTCTCTTATTTCCATGTAAATATAGAAAAAGAATGTCACAATTTCATTTTTTGACTGCCAAAATTTAATACTTTACCATGTCTCTTAAGCTTAATTTTTAAGCTCATGCCAATGATTGAAGTGAAGGCTAGGAAAAGCTCTCATAAGAATTCGAGAAAATGGAATCCTGAGTATCCTCAGGGAGACTCCTTTGGGATATGTCACTGTTCACATGAATTTGATGACAGTCACCTGCTACCAGTCCAAATGACACATATTTATCAGCAACCCTCTTCTGCAAGGAATGCAGCCAGTTAGCAGGTCCCCCCAGATACACAATCAAACTGGTTTCCTGAAAATTCGGCTTCTTTTGAGGACCCCTCTGTCTCGCCTTTACCTTTGGCCCCGCTTTACATTTTCTACGTCTTGTCTCTGTTCTGGAGTTAGACCGGACGGAGAACCTAAAACGAGCAGGCACTAGCTCTTCTAACATCGGAAGCAAACCCCTCGCCTCCCTTTCCTAGAGTTTCAAGTCCAGCGTTTAGACATCAGACCTAGAGAAACACGAATTAATTCAATTATCTTTTCTGCATCAAACAATTCATTTCTGAAATTTTACTGAAAGAATTTTTTTCCCCAGTTATTAAAAAATGTTTTCAAACCAACATGCTTCACTGTGTGACATTAATGATGTCATAATCCAGTGTCTCTTCCGCACATACAAATGCACGGATGTTTTCAATTTTCATATTAACTTTTGCCTCTCAGCTACTTGCCTTTCTTCATATCAGTAATGCTGTCCTAACTTTGAATTTAAAGACGGATTCTCCAAATGATGACGGACCACATTTAAAAAAAGCAAAATCAGATCACCTCACTAGCTTCCGCATAGCAAGATCTAAGTGTTTAGTAAGCACTTTAAAGAAAATCAAAACACAATATTAAAATCCTCTGAAAAATTAGACTGTCAGAACCGCAATTCAAAACTATCCTCAGAGTTATTTATACTGTATACTCTTCTTCTGTTGATCTTTGTGAACATTAACAAGACTGATTTGGTTTATAAACAAAGATTTAAAAATTGTTTTTCTGCTTTTTCTCCCCAAATCCCCCCAGTACATAGCTGTACATTCTAGTTGCGGGTCCCTCCAGTCATGGCATGTGGGACACTGCCTCAGCGTGGCCTGATGAGCAGTGACATGTCCACACCCAGAATCCGAACTGGCAAAACCCTGGGCCGCCGAAGCTGAGCACATGAACTTAACCACTCAGCCAGGGGGCCGGCCCCTATAAACAAAGATTTTAAAGGAATGAAGGCAACTTTAAATAACTCTCAAAAGCTGGCTTTCCTTAATTCCAGTTCTCAGCAAAAAACATTTTTTAAAAGTACCTTCCAAGTTATTGCTCAGGGTTAACATAAAATCTGTGGTTCTACAATTATTGTTTAAATTAAGTTTAGGTTTTAAAATATATTTGATAAAGTTAGTGTGTGTCACAAGACTCTGATGATCGCAGTCCACACACGTCTTTCTGGCAAGCCTCTGCAGCCCGTGCCCATGAGGTGGCAGCATTGGGCTCCAATGAGAGGACGGAGCGGCGCCCAGGCCTTGTGGTTCATCTTTCGACTGTTTCCTCTCGGCTCTTCACACCATCCCCTCGCACGCTCTGTGGCTGACCCCTGGAACAGGCAGTCGGCTCCCCGGCAGGAGAGACCCCTGTAACCAAGGGCAACACGAGAGCGGCGCGCAGTGGGCGGCTCTGTGCAAACGTCCAGCAGGCGTCAGAGGAACCCAAACCAGCACTGACACAGGCACAGGAAACCGCTGAAATGACTCGACGCTATTCTTTACCTTATTCACAGTAACGACTACATCAGACTGAAATGCTGCATAAGAGAAATTCTGACCTGTTTTACCTACTTCACTAAAAGGGAGGCATGTCTGATTTTGCACAGATGATAATTAGATCTTAGATTTAGGTGTTTAATAAATATTTAACAAATTGGCTCAAAGCCTTCTCCCTTAAGGTAGGTTTCTCCCACCGCCTGACACAGATGTTCCTATTTCTCTCCCCCTCAGGGCCTGCACTTCAAACTCCGCTTGGACATTCAAACTAACACGACGACCCAGCTGACTCCACTGCTGTGACCGCTGCGAGAGGGTGCACCGCAAGTCTTAAAATACCTACATCTCTTTCTGCTTTAAGATTGCTCAATGACAGTTGAAGTGTTTAGGAAATGCAGCTTTTGAGAAAATTAATAACTGCAGCTCGATGGCAATTCTCAATAATTATTGTAATAAGTAGAGAAATGGGAGAGGCAGCCCATTTTAAACTGGCTTCTAACTAAACTAGATCTGGAATAACTGATTTAACTTGTTCGCTTATCATTCAATGCTTTTAGGATCTCTAAAACACGGAATGAAAAAGCTGCCCTCCATTTAGTGCAGTTAAGGCTTGTTTTTTAAAATAGAGTCCAAGGGCCGGCCTGGTGGTGCAGTGGTTAGGTTCCCACATTCCACTTCGGCGGCCCTGGGTTCGCCGGTTTGGATCCCAGGTGCGGACATAGCATCGCTTGGCAAGCCACGCTGTGGTAGGTGTCCCACATATAAAATACAGGAAGACGGGCATGGATGTTAGATCAGGGCCAGTCTTCCTCAGCAAAAAGAGGAGGATTGGTGGCAGATGTTAGCACAGGGCCAATCTTCCTCAAAAAAAATAAATAAAAAATAAAATAAAATGGAGTCCAATATTTGTTGATATTCATAAGGCTGTGCAACCAGCACAATCTAATTCCAGAGCATTTTCATCACTCGAAAAAGAGAGGTTGCACCTGTTAATAGTCACTCCACAGCTCTCACTTCCTCTGGCCCCTAGTAACCATGATTTATTTGCTTTCTCATGGATTTGCCTATTCTTGACATTTCATATAAATGGAATCATATAATATTTGACCTTTTGTATCTGGCTTATTTCACTTAGCATAACGTTTTTAAGACTCATCCATGTCGTGACAAAGATCAGTACTCCAATCCTTTTATAGCTGAAAATTATTCCATTGCGTGGATATAGTACATCTTGTTTATTCATTCATTAACTGATGGACATTTGAGTGGTTTCCTTTTTCGGCTATTCTGAACAATACTGCGATGGAAATTCACATACAAGGTTGTGTGTGGACACACATTTCAGTTCCCTCGGGTATAAACCTAGATTGCACGGTAACTGTTTAACATTTTGAGGAACTGCCAAACTGTTTTCCAAGGCAGCTGCGCCATTTTATGTTCCCCCCAGCAATGGATGAGGGTCCCAATTTCTCTACATCCTTGCCAACACTTGTTGTGGTTCATCTTTCTTCATTCTTTATTCTTTTTATTCTTCAGACTGGATAATCTCCATCGACCCATCTTCCAAACATTTGATTCTTTCTTCTGCCCGTTCAAGTCTACGGCTGTGCTCCAGAAAATTTTTCATTTCAGTTATTGTACTTTTCAAATCTAGAATTTCTATTTGTTTTTTATAATTTCTGTCTCCATATTGATATCTTCTATTTGGTGAGACATTGTTCCCCCACTTTCTTTTAGTTCCTTAGATGTGGTTTCCTTTCATTCCTCGAACATATTTAAAATAAGTGACCTAAGGCTTTGTCTGGTAAGTCCAGTGTCTGGGCTTCCTTAGAGACAGCTTCTATTTATTGCTTTTTCCCGTTTATGGGCCATACTTACTTATTTCTTTGCATGTCTCATGACTTTTTGTTGAAAACTGGCCATTTAAAATAATATAAGGTGGCAACTCTGGAAATCAGATTGTACTGCCTCTTCAAAATTTGTTGTTATTGCTGTTTCGTTGTTGTTTGTTTAGTGACTTTTCGGAACTAATTATGTAAAGTCGGTAATCTTTGTTGTGTGTGGTCACTGACGACTACTCCATTGGCTTAGTGGTCAGCTAATGACTGGACAGATTCCCTTGAACACCTTGAACCAATAAGTCTCCTAGACTTGGCTGAGGGGCTCTGTGTGTGTTGGGCCATGCCTTCAACACTCAGCCAGACAGCTGACAACTTTGCGTTAAGCTCTGCTTCTATGAGTAGAGCTTGGGGCCTCTCAGGTCTCCCAAGCATGCACAGAGTCCTATATACATGGGCACAGCCATGTAAGATTCCCAGGAATATGTCCGAGATTTTCAAAGCCCCTGTGAGCATCTACTTCCCCTGACTTTCCTTTAATGCTTTTTGGTTAGCTGATTCTTTGCCCCAAATGTTATCTGCAACCTCAGGCAGCCACAAAGTTAAGCAATTTCCTCTAAGTGTTTTCAACAAACTCCCCTGAGGGGAAAAAGCTTTCCACACTGGACAAGCTCTGAGTCAGGTCAAATAAAAACAGCCTTGCAAGTGGGCTCTTTCAGAGAACCAGCAGATAGGCCAAACGATGACAGTTCTCTGAGAATGAGGCTTTGTGGGGGCTCCAACCCCTTCTTGCCCCCTCTGGGGGCTGCCAGCTTCCTGGCTTTCACTGTGAGTATGGGCTGTTGGAAAGAGACAGGAGAATGTTTAAAAGACCATAAAGCTAGCTGTTCTTATCAATATTCAGTGTTTTCCTTGAATAAATGCTCCCCAGGTTGTTGCAAGCCTTTAGTTAATATCCAGAGTTCCGTCAAAGTTGATTCTGATAATCTATCCCTGTTTTATCGATGCTTTTATAGAGGAGAGAACGGAGGTTCTTAGTGTGCCATTATGATGTCATCTGTGGCTTGGATTTTCCATTTAGACTTACGATATATTGCAAATTAATTTTAGAGTATGAGGCAAGACTCAGGGCTTATGTTTTCCAGTATGCATAATCAATTGTTCTGACAACACTTCTATTTTTTACCTATTGAATTATTTTAGCATCTTCGTCAAAACTCAATTTACCATTTAAGTATGAGCCTATTTTTGGACTCTATTCTATTCTACTGATTATTTGCCTATCATTATGCCAACACCACACTGTCTTGACTACTATGACTTTATAATAAATCTTGAAGTCACATAGAGGACGTCCTCCAACTTCATTCTTTTACAAGATTGTTTTGGGTAGTGTGGTTCCTTTGTATTTCAATATAAATTTGAAAAATCAGCTTGTTGATTTCTATTTAAGAAAAAAGCTGCCAAGAAATTGGTTGGGATTGCACTGAATCTATAGATCAATTTGTGGAGAACTGATATCATACCAATAATAAGTCTTCCAATCCATGTACATGGTATAGCTCTTCATTCATTGTGAGTGCCACTGAGTGGATTCCAACTCCTAGCAAGCCTGTGTACAGCAGAGTGGAGCCCTGCCTTGTCTTTTACACCATCTCTTACCTTCCAGCACTGTATCAGACAAGGCTCCATTGCTATTCATAGGGTTTTCATGGCAAATCTTTTTAGAAGTGGGTGGCCAGATCCTTCTTTCTCATCTGTCTTAGTCTGGAAGCTCTGCAGAAACCTGTCCACCATGGGTGATTCTGCTGATATTTGAAATACCAGTGGCAGCACTTTCAGCATCACAGCAACATGCAGTCTCCACAGTATGACAACTGACAGATGGGTGGTGTGGTCCCCTGGATGGAAACAAACCCAGGCCATGGCAGTGAGAGCGCCAAACCTTAACCACTAGGCAACCAGGGCTGTCTGTCTTCATTCACTGGCATCTAATTTCTCTCTGCAGTTTTTGTAGTTTTCATTGTAGAGTTCTTACAAATCTTTTGTTAATTTGTTACTATGTATTTCATGTTTGATGCTACTGGAAATGGAAATTTTTAAAAACTTTATTTTCTAATTGTTTGTTGCTAGTATATAGAAATACAATTCATTTTTGCGTCTTGCCCTTCTTTCTTGCGACTTTGCAAAGCCTTAGTGGCTGCTTTTTAGACTCGTAAGGATTTCTCATGTAAACAATCACATCATTTGCAAAGACAGACATTTTTACTTTTCCTTTCCTAGTTCATACCTTTTTTAAAAACCTTTTTGCACTAACACTTCCAGTCAAATGTTGAACAGAAGTGGTAAAAGTGTACGTTCTTGCCTTGTTCTGACAATCTCTTTGTTTTAATTGGAGCATGTAGTCCATTTTCATTTAACTATTATCATAATTCAATTGTGATCTAACCCAACTATTTGTTTCCTATTCATCTTAATTGTTTTATTTTTCCTTTCCTGACATTTTTTGGTTTAATCAAATGTTCTCAGAATTCCACTGTAATTAAACTATTGATATCTTAGCTATACTTCTGTGCATTTTTAAATGGTTGCTCTATGGATTACAATATGCACTCCATAACTTAGCACCGTCTCTTTAGAGTTCATATTGTTCTCCATGTAAAATGTAATAACCCTATAAACATAATTTCATTCACTCCATACTGTCCTTCATACTCTTGATGTCAAAGATGTTATATTTACATACATTATAAACCCCACAATGCAATGTTATAATTTTGATTCTAAATAAATTAAGAGAAGAGAAAATACATAGTCTTTTTGATTTACCCACATATTTACCAGTTGTTTTAACACAGTTGTTCTGAATGAGGGGCAGTCTAACGGGCATAAGACAAGGAAGCTGCTAACTATCCTACAATGTACAGGGAGTTATCCACAGAGAGTTATCCAGCCCAGAAGGTCAACAGCACCAAAGCCAAGAAACTCTGTCTTAAGATAAGGTGCCTGAGTTATTTTTATCTGGTTGCTTTCAAGATAATCTCTTTAAAACTTTGGTTTTCAGCATATTAACTAATCTGCCTAGATAAAATTTTGTTTTTATTTATCCTGCTCTGCAGGGACTCTGAGCCTGTTAGATCTGTACATTTTTAAACCAAATTTGGGGAAATTTTTACCACTATTTTTTCAAATATTTTATGCCCCACTTATCTTTCTCCTCTCCTCCCGGGACTCCAATTACACTTATTTTAAACTGCTTGATATTGTCCCTCAGGTCCCTGAGGATCTGTTCATTGGTTTTCAACCTCTCTGTTCTTCAGGGTGAATTGTTTCTTTTGACTTGTCTTTATGCTAACTGAACCTTTTTTCTGCTTTTTCCAATCTTCTGCTAAGCCCATCCAGTGTATTTTTTTCCCTCATACTGTACTTTTCAGTTCTAGAGTTTTTATACATCTTTTTAAATTTTTTCCTGAAATTCCCTATCTGTTCATTTTGACCTTATTTTCCATTAAGTTCTTGAACATATTTATAATAGCTGTTTTAAATATCTTTGTCCACTAAGACCAATATCTGGGTCATCTTCGGGTGAGTTTCTATTAATTGCTTTTCCTCTTAATTGTGAGTCACATTTTTGTTTCTCCAACTGTCGAGTTATTTTTGTTTACTGGACCTTGTGGATGATACATTGTAAAGACTATGGATTGTATAATCTCTCTCTGGAGACTGTTATTTTTGTTGTAAGGAGCGAACTTCTCTGAACTCAGATTTCAAGCTGTCCGGTATGTGCTGAGGAAGAGCTGAAGGTCTCCACGGGCCTCAGCCTTCCAGCCGTTGTTTCCCACCAGCTGTGCTGGGGTCTCCCTCACACACAGCTCAGGAGTCAGTCGAGTGTATTTGGGCTGAGTTCACACAGAGATTTTGAGGCTCCTTCTCTGCAGCCCCCTCTTCCTGGGATTCCCCCTACTTTTCCATCCTGCTGACAGTCCTGAACTCTGTCCTGATTCCATCAGCCAGCAAGACTGCACCTTCTGCACAGACCAGGGGGGTGGCGGGAGGCAAAAGGCCACAGACACGCAAGTCTCATCCACGGCAGTTCCCCTCTCTCATTGACTGACTCTCCTTCAGTTCCCGCCTGCTTCTGCTCAATCTCCAGGCCTCCACATAGTTGTTTTTGTTTCCTATGCAACACAATTGCAATAACAATTATCTGCAGGAAGGATAATCTGACACAAGCCACTTCACCAATATTGGAATGCCAATTAGGATTTTTAAGTGTGATAGTTTTCTTGGAAACAAGGATTATCATATCCACCTGTATCATGACATATCCGTCTCTCCCCATCCTTATGCAAAGCAGCAACACAAAACAACCAACCACACAGTTTCGATGAGACACTACTTCCATGCCTGAGGGAACTTCTCCTGGCCCAATGAAAATAATGTGGACTTTGGAATCGAAGGAGAAATCGTTTAACTGCATGAACCTGGAAAGATTATTTACCCCTTTATGCTTTTCTACTCGTTTATCTAAATCTCACAAGATTGTCAGAAAGATTAAATGCTTACACTGCAAAGTGCACAGCAAGTGTTAAAACAAAAAACGGTTTCTTTCCCTGAGGCCTCTTCCTCATTCTAGCAGTGGAAACAGTAGAAGAACTCCTATAATACGACCACCTTTTACCAGGAGCTTTATTCCTTTAGCAGCACTGAATTAAGCGGCCTTTATAGGGATGAAAGGACACAGGAGAGAACAAATCTCACTTGATGAACAAGCATGAGGAAACAGCAGGGACTGCCCGAGCAGACTCCCAGTCCAGGGAGGGGCACGGGCCCTCTGTGGGGGGGGTGCTGCGGAGGCAGCAGGAAGGCTGGCCGTGCAAGTCACGCTTATCACAGACTTTCTCCATGTGTGCGTGGGAAAGTGTCTTTCTGTGGAGACGATAAGTACACAACAAACCACAGCAATCTAACAAGCAAAACTGCCAATGGGAAAAGCACGGCAAATTTCAAAAGTGAAATAAAAGAAAGGAAAAGGTGAGTATAAAAATTAACTCTTAAAACTTAAATCATACACATAACTACATTTTTAAAAATTTATTGTGCATCCTCCTGTTCATAAATTTTGTTCCTTGTAAAGAGACAAAAAAATTAGACTTGTACAGGACTATATAAATTTTTAAGATTAAAAACAGATTATGAAACATTCACCATGTGTTTACATATTGTTTTACATGATTTTTAATATTGGCATTGTATTTCCTGGGATAAAATGATAGAATTTGTTTACTTAGTCTTATAAATTGTTGGAAATTTAGGTCATTTCTAATTTTTCACAACTATAAATATTCATACATAATTTAACACATCCCTGATAATTTCCTTAGCTTTTGTCACCTGTAAATATAAGCAGCATACGATTAAGGTCCTTATCTAAGTCATTACTTAAAATGTCAACTAACAAGGGAACAAAGATGGAGTCTTATGAAAAATATAAGAGAATGCCTTGCAGACCATATCAATTCATTACTGTTCCTTAAATATGGGTATGTTGCCGCCTAATTACATCAACTTCCAGCCTATTTCTCTCCACCTTTTCCACACGTGTATAAGAGACTTTATTACATATTTTGCTAATATCCAGCTGCGCCATTTCTACAGAATCTATTTGACTTGGGTTTCTAGGACCCTCTCATAAAAGCATCAGGCATCAACTGTTCTAAGTGAATTCGCACAGGCTTTCTTTTCTAAGTTTATTAGAGACAGGTGAGGCAAACACAGCTGCTCCAGGGAAATCAAGGTGGAGGCATTTCTCCTACCAACTGGACAGAGCTGAGAAGCAGCTGACTGCTCTGAGAAATAAGAGAGAATCAACTTGTTAATTATGAGACTCTTAGGAGCAGCACATAACCACACACTGCTAACATGATACTGACTCTCAGCTTACGCCACTAAGCAAAACTGACGTATTTAAGTAATGACACAGTACATCTTTTGAATATAATGCTTTTTATGATATTGACTGACTGACTGATTTGAAAGTGAGCATCATAGTGCCTGTAATCATCACCAAGCTCCTACATTCATAAGCAGTGGTAAAGAACAGAGGCATTCCCTCGGCTTTCTTAGTCATAAGGTCAACACTGGTGTAAACCAGAGGTCAGCAGAGTTTTTCTGTAAAGAGCTAAATAGCAAATATTTAATCTTGTGGGCTGTACAGTCTCTGTTGTAACTACTCAGCTCTGCCAGTGTTGCACAACTGCACCACAGACAATACGTAAACGAATGGACGTGGCCGTATTCCAATAAAACTTTATTTACAAAACATGTGGTGGGCTGGATTTGGTCTGTAGTTTGCTGACCACTAGAATAAACAGTGAGAGGTAAACATCGAGTGCAAAAATGATACTTAATCTCTCGAACACGTCCTTAAATTCCAAACAGTGAGCAAGAAACATTGTGTAGATCAGTGCAACTTCACTCTCCTATCATATCACAGGAACCGGTTTCACACTCAGTGACCTCAATGTATAGTTGAACCAACTACATATATAGTTGAACTATCTATTTCTATATATCATCAAAACCTGGGAATCGTTTACCTGTGCACAGTCAGCAAAAGGCTGAGAATAAGCACTACACTTTTCCAGCGCGTGCTGGGGTTCGCTTCCCTGAGGGACCGCATCCAGGATGCTGCTGGCAATTCCACTCTTCTGTAGAGTGGCTTTACTTGCAGGGGCTAAAGGCAAAATCAATACATATATTTTAGTTCGGTTGTTTTATTATAAATTATGAACAGCATACAAAACTTGTTAATTTCAGCAATTCTCAAACAGAACATAAAATTTAGTTTACCAATAAACATCTATATTTATTATCCCAGGGGAACAATACATAGTACATATATTATCCTGTTCATTTGAAACAACTGAAAATGGAAGCTTGCCCCATGGGTAAATAATTTTTATCGAAGCATTTTAAATATATATGTCTAAACTCTAAAACAAGGCATACAAAATGTAAATTAACCATTCTTGTTAATGCAATAGTTGCAAATATCAATTTTTAGACCAGATAAAAATACAGTAGGTGGGGTCAGTGGCCAAGTGGGTGAGTTCACGCACTCCACTTCAGCAGCCCAGGGTTTCGCTGGTTCAGATCCTGGGCACGGACATGGCACTGCTCATCAAGCCATGCTGAGGCAGCATCCTGCATAGCAGAACCAGAAGGACCTACAGCTAGGATATACAACTATGTACTGGGGGGCTTTGGGAAGAAGAAGAAGAAGAAAAACAAAAGATTGGCAACAGATGTTAGCTCAGGTGCCGATCTTTAAAAAATAAAAATACAGTAGGTATAATAAAAGCACATTAAATTTTTTCTGGCTTTTAAAAAAAAATTACACATTAATGTTTAGCTCAAGAACATACTTCATAAAATACAGAGAATGTATATTAAAAACAAGATTCATTTTTCATCTTTTTTCATTCAATCATATTCTTTTTCCCAGAGGTAAGAGTTTAGAATTTATTTTCTCAGATTTACTTTACATGTTTACACATTCAAATATGTACATCTAAGAAACTACAGCTTTAAATAAATATAAATGGACCCATTTTATGCATACATTTGCTTTTTCCAATTAACAATTTGCTTTCAAGATCATTTCATATTAGTACCTGTAGCTCTCCCTTAATTACAAAAAATGTTGCATAGGATTCCATTTATGCTGAACTATTTATTTTTTAACCATTCTCCTGCTGATGAACATTACGGCACTTTCCAGTTTCCACTGTTGATGACCAACGTTGCAGTGGATATCCTAGTGCCTACAGCACCCACATTTGTGACTTTTCTCTTAAAACTATTTGAATTAATAGTTAATTTACACTAATTGAAAGCCTGAGGTGGTCTTCCAAAACAGCAAATGAGAATTCTACTTCTGCCAATTATGAGTAGCTCATATATTTGAGGGTATTTTACAATTCCTCTGGATATATTAGGTTACTTAGAGGTTTAAAACCTCTATTTTAGAAATTTGACTCTATATGTATTGCTTTAAAGAATTACAGTGTGTCAAACAATTCCTCTACTCAATTATTTTCAACCATGAATCAAGAACACTTCAATAAATTGATTATATTCTTAATAAAATATTATAAACGATGTTTTCCTTAAATAAAACAGAATGCCTGGTAAGTGTCTTAATTTCAGTTATTCTTTCAATTTGAGGACTGGGGTCACAATTTAGGCTTTAATTGGTCAATCGGCATTATTTGCTTCTACTAAGCTAAAAATTAAATTAAAACATTACAGAAGTGTTCAATAAAACTCTAAAATACTAATACTGAGCTCTCACTTACATGATAAGCACACACTGGGCAACACACTTGCCAAGTTCAAGTATGGATTTTTGCTGAGCCGAATTTCTTTGGGTGGTTCTCCCAAGAGTGAAGTCTGATTCTTAGAGGCAGCCTATTTATCAAAAACAAAAGAGTGGGTACTTAATAAGAGGTACAAGAAAATAAAAATGCAGAAAGAGTAAAGAAATACTTCTTATTCTTCAATAAAGCTAGTCTAGTGTGATAAAAATTTCTGCAACCTAATGTTTGAAGATATAAAGTTATGAAAGATTTCTGGATATTGATTAAAATTATCACAATTCACCTGCAATTATTTTCCAATTAGTTTTTTTTTTTAACTATTCTGGAACCATAGAACTTTAGAACTGAAAGAGAATTAAAGGCGATTTTGTACAACCTTCTCATGTGAACCAGGAGAGAATTCATCTTCGCAAGAAAAAACAAATCCCATACCTTATTTTCATAAATACTGTTATCAACATTCTCTTATTAAGATTTTTATTTAATGTTGTCTGGCCACAGCCAAATGACAAAGGCAAAAGTTAGTTATCTCTGGTACTAAAAATAATACCAAACAAATAAGTGGATTTAATAAAATTCAACTCCACATTCAGATGATAATCCTAGAAATTCATATTTCTTGAAAATATATGATATCAGTATATTTTTATAGAACTAGGTGCAAGGATTCTAGTATTTCTTTAACAGAAAAACAGGAGACAAAAATCACGGGCTTATTGTTCAGCGTATTTCATATTCTTCTGACAGAATTTTTTTACTTTCACTCCCTGATAGTAAAAATTTTAAAATAAGACACAATTCAGGTTACTATAGTTAAAGCTAGTAGCTAAGTTTTCATGTTAAATTAATTTTTATTTTGTACCCTGAACAGAACGAAGGAAGTATAGTCTCAAACGCTGATGTCCATATTTGAGAGCCAGAGCTCCTTACATTTGTTCCTTATCTGGCCACTGTGATTGTATTTGGACAGAAGATCTGTCTTACACATCTTCATAAGCCCCAAAGAAGTCCAGATTTGCTTATGATATGCAGATCACAGATGCAGACATATTCCTTCATTCACACGTGTTTACAGAATACTTCTATGCTCCAGGCACTGTAGTAAGCACTGGTAACACTAAAGTGCGTAAGACAGGAATCCTACCCCTTAAGAAATTCACACTCTAGTAGTAAAGACAGCTCAAGAGAAATCTAGGATGGAACCATAAGATTATAGGTGGGAGTTAAAACCGTTAGCTATATGCCAAAGGAAAGCATATAGCATGAGAAAGGACAACACCCCAGAGAAATCCAATGATTGAAGGAGGAAAGGCAGCCAGCAAAGAACTCTCAAATTGTGTTTCTAAAGTACTCAGATTGTTAAAGTACTCAGATTACATGCTTTCAGGGGGTCTCAGCTCTAGCCATGCATGAAAATCACTTATAAACTTTTAAAAAGAAATAAATACAGAGTCTCCCAACGATGAAAAGCTCTGGACCAAATGGCTGCACTGGATATTTGATTCTACCAAACATTTAAAGAGGAACTAACACTAATCCTTCTCAAACTCTCCCACAAAATTGAAGAAGAGAGAATACTTCCTAACTCACTCTGTGAGAGCAGCACTGCCCTAGTACTGATGCCAGACAGACACTACCAGAAAAGGAAACTATAGGCCAATATCCCTTATGAATACTGATGCAAAAAGCATCAATAAAACACTAGCAAACCAAATTCAGCAGATTATTAAAAGGATTATACACCATAACCAACTGGGATTTATTCCTAGAATGCAAGGATGATTCAACATAGAAAAATCGAATTTCAACGTAACACACCACATTAACAGAATGAAGGGAGGGAAACCACATCATCATCTCAAACGATGCAGAAAAAGCATTTGACAAAATTCAAAACACTTTCGTGTTTAAGATTCAAAACCCTCAACAAACTAGAAATAGAAGGAAACTACCTTAACATGAAAAAAGTCATATGTGAAAAGCCAACATTATACTCAATGGTGAAAGACTGAAACTTTTCCTTCTAAAATCAAGAAAAAAACAAGGATGCTTGCTTTCACCACTTCTGTTCAACACAGTATTTAAAGTTCTAGCTAGAGAAATTAGGCAGGAAAAAGAAATAAAAGGCATCCAAATTGGAAAGGAAGAAGTAAAATTCTCTCTTTGCAATTGACATGAAAACCCCAAAGATTATACACACACACAAACTGCTGTAACTAGTAAACAAATTCAGCAAAGTTGCAGGATACAAAATCAACACACCAAAATCGTTTCTATACACTAACAAAGAACAATCCCAAAAGAAAATTAAGAAAACAGGGGCCGGCCCCATGGCCAAGTGGTTAAGTCCATGTGCTCCACTTCAGCGGCCCGGGGTTTTACCGCTTCAGATCCTGCGCACAGACATGGTACCACTCATCAGGCCATGCTGAGGCGGCGTCCCACATAGCACAACCAGAAGGACCTACAACTAGAATATACAACTATGTGCTGGGGGGCTTTGGGGAGAAGAAGAAAAAAAAAAGAAAAGAAGATTGGTAACAGATGTTAGCTCAGGTGCCAATCTCAAAAAAAGAAAATTAAGAAAACAATTCTATTTACGACAGCATCAAAAAGAATAAAATACTTAGCAATTAACTGAACCAAAGAAGAGAAATAACTATACACTGAAAACTCCAAAACATTGCTGAAAGAATTAAAGATGACATAAATAAATGGAGAGAGAAGTTCATGGATTGGAAGACTTGATATTGTTAAAATGTTGATGCTACCCAAACTGATCTACAAATTCAATACGATCCCTACCAAAATTCCAACTTTTTTTGCAGAAATATAAAAATCCATCCTAAAATTCATATGGAGGACCCAAGGGACTCCAAACAGCTGAAACAATCTTGAGAAAGGTGAAAAAGAAGAACAAGAATGTGGGCCAGCCCCATGGACTAGTGGTTAAGTTTGACATGCTCCACTTCGGTGGCCCGGGTTCAGTTCCTGGGCACAGACATACAACACCTGTTGGTGGCCATGCTGTGGCAGTGACCCACATACAAAATGGAAGAAGACTGGCACTGATGTTAGCTCAGGGCGAATCTTCCTCAAGCAAAAAGAGGAAGATTGGCAACAGATGTTAGCTCAGGGCCAATCTTTCTCAGAAAAAAAAAGAAGAACAAGAAAAGAGGGCTCACACTTTCTGACTTCAAAACTTACTACAAATCTACAGTCATTTTGACAGTATGGTACTGGCATAAAAACAGACGTTTAAACCAAGAGAATAGAATACAGAGCCCAGAAATAAACTCCTGCATATACGGTTAGATGATTTTCAACAGGAGTGTGAAGACTTTTCAATAAAAGTGCTGGAAAGACTGGATGTTCACATGTAAATGAGTAAGTGGACCCAACGCCATATGCAAAAATTAACTCAAAATGGATCAAAGACCTAAAAGTAAGAGCTAAAACTACAAAATTCTTAAAAGTTTAGGTGGAAAGCTTCATGATACTGGATTTGGCAATGATTTCTTAGATATGACACCAAAAGCAGAAGCAAAAAAAATTAAAAATAGATCATATGTTTGGCCACAAAACAAGTCTTGACAAATTTAAGAATATTGAAATCATACCCAGTATCGTTCTGACCACAGTGGTATGAAACTAGAAATCAACATCAGGAGTAAAATTGGAAAATTCACAGGTATGTAAAAATTAACACACTCCTGAACAACCAATGGGTCATAAAAGAAATCAAAAGGGAAATCAAATAGTATCTTGAGACAAATACAAATGGAAACACAACATACCAAAACCTATGGGATGCAGCAGAAGCAGTTCTAGGAGGGAAGTTGACAGCAATAAATGCCTAAATGAACAGAAAAGAGCAAGCTCAAATAAACAACCTGACTTTACACTTCAAGGAACCAGAAAAAGAACAAACTAGGCCCAAAATTAGCAGAAGGAAGGAAATAATAAAGATTAGAGCAGAAATAAATGAAATAGAGACTAGAAAGATCAATGAAACTAAGTGTCAGTGCTTTGAAAAGAAAAATAGACAAACCTTTAGCTAGACTAACCAAGAAAAAAGGAGAAGACTCAAATAAATAGTTATAAATGAAAAAGGAGACATTACAACTGATACCACAGAAATCAAAGGATCACAAAGACTATCAACAAACATATGCCAATACATTGGGTAACTTAGAAAAACTGGATAAATTCCTAGAAACATACAACCTACCAAGACTGAATCATGAAGAAATAGAAAATCTGAACAGATAATTAGTAAGAAGCAATAAAAAACCTCCCAAAAATGAAAAGCCCAGGACCAGATGGCTTCACTGGTGAATTCTACCAAACATTTAAAGAAGAATTAATGCCAATCCTTCTAAAAATCTCCAAAAAAACTGAAGAGGAAGGAACAGTCCTAACTTATTTTATAAGGCCAGCACTGCCCTCATACCAAAGCCAGACAAGGACACTATCAGAAAAGAAAATTACAGGCCAATATTCCTGATGAACGTGGATGCAAAAATCCTCAACAAAATACTAGAAACCCGAATTCAACAACATATTAAAAGGATTGTACATCATGATCGAGTGGAAATTTATCCCTGGAATACAAGGATGGTTCAACACATGTAAATCAATAAATGTGATGCGCCACCTTAACAGAATGAAGGACAAAAACCAGACGATCATCTCAATAGATGCAGAAAACACACTGGACAAAACTCAATATCCTTTCATGATAAAAGTAACTCTCAAAATACTGGACATAGAGGGAACGTACCTCAAAATAATAAAGGCCATACATAAAGGACATGCCCACAGCTAACATCATACTCAATGGTGAAAAGCTGAAAGATTTTCCTCTAAGATCAAGAACAAGACCAGGATGCCCACTCTCACCCCTGTCATTCAACATAGTGCTGGAAGTCTTAGCCAGAGCAACTGGGCAAGAAAAAGGAGTAAACAGTCTCCAAATCAGAAAGGACAAGTTAAATCATTTTTGTTCGCATCAGTTACATTTCTATTTACTAACAACAAATTATTTGAAAAAGAAACTAAGAAATAAATCACATTTACAATACCACCAAAAAGAATAAAATACTTAGGAATAAATTTGACCAAGGAGGTAAAAGATCTGTACGTTGAAAACTATAAAACACTGATGAAAGAAATGGAAAAGGACACAAATAATTGGAAAGATACCCTGTGTTCATGGACTGCAAGAATTAACATTGTTAAAATGTCCATACTACTCAAAGCCATCTACAGACTCAATGCAATCCCTGTCAAATTTTCAATGACACTTTTCACAGAAATAGAAAAAAATAACCCTAAAACTTGTATAGAACCACAAAAAATTCCAAGTAGTCAGGGAAATCTTCAGAAAGAACAAAGCTAGAGGCATCATACTTCCTGATTTCAAACTATATTACAAAGCTATAGTAATCAAAACAGTAGCGGGATAAAAACAGACACATTGACCTATGAACAGAATAGAGAGCCCAGAAATAAACCCACACATATGTGGTCAACTAATCTTTGACAAAGATGCCAAGAATACACAATGGGGAAAAGATAGACTCTTTTATAAATGGTACTGGGAAAACTGGGATGTCTACAAGCAAAAGAATGAGATTGGACCCTGATGTTACACCATACACAATAATTCACCCAAATTAGATTAAAGACTTACATATAAGACCTGAAACCATAAAACTCCTAGAAGAAAATACACGGAAAAATCTCCTTGACACCAGTCTTGGCAATGATTTTTTGGATATAATACCAAAAGCACAGGCAACAAAAGAAAAAATACACAAGTGGGACTACACCAACTAAAAAGCCTCTGCACACAAAGGAAACAATCAACAAAATGAAAAGGCAACCTGTGGAATGGGAGAAGATATTTGCAAACCACATATCTGAGGTGTTCATATCCAAAATACATAAGGAACTCATACAACTCAATAGCAAAAAACAAATAACCCAATTAAAAAATGGGCAAAGAATCTGAAGAGACATTTTTGCAAAGAAGACATACAGATGGCTAACAGGTACAAGAAAAGATGTTTAACGTCGTTAATCATCAGGGAAATGCGAATCAAAACCACAATGAATATCCCCTCACACCTGTTTGGATGGCTATTATCAAAAAGACAACAGGTACTAAGTATTGGCAAGTCCATGGAGAACGGGAAACCCTTGTCCACTGTTGGTGAGAATGTAAATTGGTACAGCCATAATGGGCAACAGTGTGGAGGTTCCTCAAAAAACCCCTGAACTGCCATATGTAATCCCACTTCTGGGTATACATCCAAAGGAAATAAAGTCACTCTCTCAAAGAGATATTTGCCCTCCCATGTTCACCGTGGCACTCTTCACAATAGCCAAGATATGAAAACAACCTATGTGCTCACTGATAGATAAATAAACAAAATGTATACATATATATTTACTGGAACATTATTCAGCCTTAAAAAAGAAGCAAGTCCTGCCGTTTGCAACAATATGGAGGGGCCTGGAGGACATTAAGCTAAGAGAAATAAGTCAGAGAAAGACAAATACACATGATCTCACATGTGGAATCTAAAAAAGTCAAACTCATAGAACCAAATTGTAGAATGGTGATTGCCACGGCTGGGGGCGGGGGAAATGGGGAGAAGGTGGCCCAAGTCTTTCAGTCATAAGACGAGTAAGTTCTGGGGATCTAAAGTACAACATGGTGAACACAGTTAAGAATACCATATTGTATACTTGACATTTGCTAAGAGAGTAGATCTCAAATGTTCTCCCCACACCCCATACACACAAAAGGTGATGTGCGGTGACGGATGTGTTAATTACCTCAATTGTAGTAAAAATTTCACAATGTATAGGTATATTAAATCATCACATTGTGCACCTTTAGAAAATCACATTGTACAACCTAAATATATACAATTTTTATTTGTCAATCATACCTCAGTAAAGTTGGGGAAAAAAGAAAAGAAACAGACAAATTGGACTTCCTCAAAATTAAAAACCTTTGTGGATCAAAGGATACTATAAAAGATGGTGTCAATTATCAACAGTGGAAACCCACAGAATGGAGAAAATATCTGCAAATCATGTATCTGATAAGAGATTAATATCCAGAATATAAAAAGAACTTGTAAAACTCAATAACAACAAAATGAACAACACAATTAAAAGTGGGCAGAGAAATCAAACAACCCGATCAGGGGACATGAACAGACATTTCTCCAAAGAAGATATACGGATGGCCAATAGACACATGAAAAGATGCTCATCATCACTAATCATCAGGGAAATGCAAATCAAAACTACACTAAGATATCACCTTACACCTGTTAGAATGGCAAAAATAACCAAAACAAAAAGTGACAAATGTTGGAGAGGTTGTGGAGAAAAAGGAACCCTCATACACTGCTGATGGGAGTGCAAACTGGTACAGCCACTATGGAAAACAGTATGGAGATTCCTCAAAAAATTAAAAATAGAAATACCATATGACCCAGCCATCCCAGTACTGGGTGTCTATCCAAAGAACTTGAAATCAGCAATTCCAAAAGCACCCCTATGTTCATCACATTATTTACAATAGCCAAGACGTGGAAGCAACCTAAGTGCCCATCAACTGACGACTGGATAAAGAACATATGGTATATATATACAATGGAATACTACTCAGCCATAAAAAAGGATAAAATCGTCCCATTCACAACAACATGGATGGACCTTGAGGGTATTATGTTAAGTGAAATACGCCAGATAGAGAAAGACGAACTCTGTATGACTCCACTCATAGGTGGAAGTTAAACATATAGACAAAGAGAACTGATTGCTGGTTACCAGGGGAAACGGGGGATGGGGGAGGGCACAAAGGGTGAAGTTGTGCACCTACAACATGACTAACAATAACGTACCATTGAAATTTCACAAGGTTGTAAACTACCATAATGTCAATAAAAAGTTAAAAAAAAAATGGGCAGAGAATATGAACAGACATTTTTCCAAAGACGATATACAAATGGCCAATAAGCACATGAAAAGACGCTCAACATCACTAATCATTAGGGAAAAGCAAATCAAAACCATGATGAGACATCACTTCACACCCATTAGAATGGCTGTTATCAAAAAAAACAGAAAACAACACGTGCTGGTGAGGATGCAGAGAAACTGGAACCTTGTGCATTGCTGGTGGGCATGGAAAATAGAATGGCACTGCCTCAAAAAATTAAATATAAATTTACCATATGATCCAGCAGTTCCATTTCTGGGTAAATACCCAAAAGAATTGAAAGCAGGGACTCAAACAGCTATCTGTATACCATGTCATAGCAGCATTATTCACAAAAGCCAAAAGATGGAAACCACTCAAATGTCCATCAACAAATGAATGGATAAATAAAATGTCGTATATATATATATACACACACACACACAATAGAATATTATTCAGCCTTAAAGAAAAAAAAAGGAAATTCCAATATACGCTACAACATGGATGAACCTTGAATACATTATGCTGAGAGAAATAAGCCAGACACAAAAGACAAATATCATATCATTCCAGTCGCATGAGGTACCTGGAACAGTCAAATTCAGAGACAGAAAGCAGAACAGTGTTTACTGGGGGCTGGGGAGCAGGGAAGATGGAGAGCTGAAAAGGTACAGAGTTGCAGTATGGGATGACGAAAAAGTTCTGGAGATGGATAGCAGCGATAGTCGCAAAACAACATGAAAGTACTTAATGCCTCTGAATTATATGCTTACAATACAGATCTCCCTGAATCAAATTCTCAGGGGTGGGAGTTAGAGTTTAGCCCTCTCCATTTTTTTTTTCAAAGTCCAGAGGTGATTCTGACAAAAAGACAGAATCAACACTCACTGGTCAACATAATATTAAGGATGCAGGTCTAAAAACCTAAAGCCGAGTTTAGCAAAGTTTAACAAAGACCAGCATCCTGCTACCTTCCTGGAAAACATACTTTGAAGTTACCTGGTCCAACTCCCTACTGTCAGAAATAGGAATCACTTCCACAGGAAACTGTAGAGACGCTCACCTGGGGTCTGCTTAACTGTCCTACCTGATATGACATTTGCATCTTGGTGAAATAGTCAAACTTTTTGTTTGAAAGCTTCAACTGTTCTTAGTTATATTAAGCCTAAACCCGCTTTATTGTATGTCATACTTACTGGACCAGTTCTGACCACTAAGGGAGCACAAAATACCATGTGACTAACCTATGAATATTTCTTTCCCTCCCCAAAGCCCCAGTACCTAGTTGTATATCCTAGTGGTGACTCATTTTGGTTTTCTACGCGAGCCACCACCACAGCATGGCTACTGACAGATGAGTGGAGTGGTTCCGAGACTGGGAACTGAACCCGGGCCACCAAAGAGGAGTGCACTGAACTTTAACCACCAGGCCATCAGGGCTGGCTCTGTGAATTTTTTAAAAAATATATACCCAGCTGGTCAACCCTTTCAAGGTCTATACATCCATTTCCCTCAATTCTTCTTCCCAGGACCTGTTTTCCAGGCCGTGCCCCACTGTGGCTGTCTTCTTCCAGACAGCCTCTCATTGCCCATTGTGGGAATCACCTCAAATCCAGTTTTTCTAAAGACCCCGGTGCTTTCAATGAATTAAAGAGTGTGTTTGAAAAGACAGAATATTCATATATGGGTTCTATTTGTTTAATTTTGCTCAGTAACCCAAGCAATTAATACCACATATAAATTTTTAAAACTCATTCTATGAAAAATTGCTTAGCTTTCTCAGGATACGATTGTAGGGCTTTCTATCCACATCTCCTCCCATGACTAGGTGACACCAAAACCTCTTACAAACTCAATATTATTTCAACATTTGAATACAACTACACACATTTTTTCCCTCACATGCTGCTTATAGCCTGAGTTTTATACCACTTACAAACCAAAGGATATTTTAGGGCATAAATAAAATAAAAATTAAATGTACTTTATTCTACTTACTAATTATAACATTTACAAATGTCAGTGGTTTATAAACCAATAAAATGGGTAAAAACTTACAGAATTAAAACAGAGATTAGATTCTTCTGAACAGACCACAGTTTAGTAACTGACTGACATTTTTCAGATAAAATAAAATTGGTTCTGCCTTTAAATATTAAAATAATACTTTAACTGGCTACAGAATATATATTTAAAGTAGAAAAGTGAGTATATTTTAAAGAACAGCATTATTATTTACTTAGAAAGCCTTATAAATAAAATCGTTATATAATTGGGTAAGTATTACTGATACTCCTAAGGTTTTCCAAACCATAAAATTTTGAATTTAAACTAGTTTACACTTTAGTTTTAAAACATCAAGCATTTTTTAAAACTATCTCAAACTTTTCAGAAAAGCAAATATATGTAAAGAATTCACATTTAAATTATTTTATAACAGACTTAAAAAATTCATTTTTGGGGCTGGCTCAGTGGCGTAGCAGTTAAGTTCGAACATTCCACTTGGCGGCCTGGGGTTTGTGGGTTCAGATCCCAAGTGTGGACCTACACACTACTCATCAGGCCATACTGTGGTAGCATCCCACACAGAAAATAAAGGAAGACTGGCACAAACATTAACTCAGCGACAACCTTCCTCAAGCAAAAAGAGAAAGATGTTAGCTCAGGGCCAATCTTCCTCACCAAAAAAAAACACCCAACAACAAAAAACTTGTATTACACAAATCAAAATTATTTGACTTACAGACAAACTAGTAATTAAGCATAGTCCCAAAGATCATCTGGCATAACTTATTGAAAGATGGATTTTTGTTTGTTTATAATAATAGGAGGATTTTTTAAGAGTATAATATTTTCTTCTATTTTGAGAAGTAAAGGTACACTATGAAAAAGTTATCACATCACAGATATAATAGCAATTATCTCGTGTGTAATCTGTATTTATACACTTTATACTATCGCTCTTCCTTTCAAATTTAAAAATAGTTAAGACTGCTTGACAATACTTCATAAATTATATCACCTGTAAAATAACCAAAAATTACAATACTCTAGAATTTGAACAATTAAATAATTTAAAAGAATATACATGTACACTCCCGTGTAGTATGTTCATACACATGCAGCATACAGGTGTAGTGTGTGTGTTCGTGTGAGCATGCACACGTGCACGGACACGGTTTTCTTACCCCTGAACTCATCTCCGGGCTGTGTGGCTGGCTCTGCTGTTGCCTCTGGTGAGCTGTCAGCAAGCCCAGAGCAGGAAGGCTGGGCCAGCTCTGGAGATATGCCAGCGACCCGGAGAAGCCCCGGTCCGCCGCGCCCACCGAGGGGGGCTGCTTCTCCTGAGCGTTGCCGAGCGCCGGCCCCACCCGGCTGGCCCTCTGCTGATTCGGAAGGAAGGGCAACCCGCCCACTCCGGCTGTTATCGTGGTCTGAGTTGGAAGCAGAGCGGACGCTGCAGCGAAGCACAAATGCAAAAAGACAAGGCTTATTCACAACAGTCCTTTTGATTTTGTCAAATTATGGGCGAAATGTGCAGAAACCTACTTTTTACCTGTTAGAGAACAGCTAAATTTAAAAGGTGAGGTTACACGTTGTAAATTAGCAGGCTCTTGTATGGAAAAACAAAAACCTCTAATAGTAATAATCATCATTTTCTTTTTTTTTTTAAAGGTTTTATTTTTCCTTTTTCTCCCCAAAGCCCCGCAGCACATAGTTGTATATTTTTAGTTGTGGGTCCTTCTAGTTGTGGCATGTGGGATGCTGCCTCAACATGGCCTGATGAGCGGTGCCACGTCCGCACCCAGGGTTCGAACCGGCGAGACCCTGGGCCGCTGAAGTGGAGCGTTCGAACTTAGCCACTCAGCCACGGGGCCGGTGCCCATCCTTTTCTTATCTTCAATAACTTCCAGGATAATCTCAAGGATATTATATTTTCTAGTTCCAAATTTTAATTGTATATTTTAGAAGTTGAGAGCAAAATTTATGTACTTTTGGGGGCTGGCCCCATGGCCGAGTGGTTAAGTTCGCGCGCTCCGCTGCAGGCGGCCCAGTGTTTCGTTCGTTCGAATCCTGGGCGCGGACATGGCACTGCTCATCAGACCACGCTGAGGCAGCGTCCCACATGCCACAACTAGAAGAACCCACAACGAAGAATACACAACTATGTACCGGGGGGCTTTGGGGAGAAAAAGGCAAAAATAAAATCTTTAAAAAAAAAAAAATTTATGTACTTTTGGGCATTTAAGTCACATCAGTGCTGTTTTTTATGCCCAATCACTGGAATTTGCCTGCTTCCATATTTAAAGAAAATAATTAAGTCAGTCTCCAGTTGAAAAAATTCTCTGACACTTAAATATTAACAAAGTTGGATTAAATACAAGAATAAATTTGGTCAGCTGGCTTGCACAGCTCCTAAGAGCCAACTGTATGTCTCTCTGTCCAGCTCTTGGCATCGATGTCTTCACACAGGTGACCTGAAAGCGGCCATGGGCGGTGTGTTCACACACACAGACCCACAACTGCTACAAAGCAAGACTTTGTTGTAACCTAGAGAGCTCGTTTTTAAGCATCAGCACACCACTGGTTTACAAAATATCAACACTTGTGAATACATAAGCACCAAATTTAACACATGAAAGTTTGACATTTTTATTTACAGGAAATAAGAAATTCTGGAAGAAATGAAAGTTTTAATAAGAAAATTCTGACCCATTCCACTTTTTAGGTCAAAGTTAAAAGAAAAGAGCTAATTTGGATAAACTACTTTAAGTCAAATTTATACTTTACAAATTCACTAAACAAATCTCTTAAATTATTTTTAGTACTCAATATTTAGAGAGGGAAAATTTAGTCTTATCTTTTAGATAGAACTAAACACTGCGACACTGAATTTTCAGTGTCCGTGCAGCATCGATGCTAAAGCAAATGGCTTATTATTTAACCGACACAAATCATAAACATTTGCATAGGCTTTTAGTCACGCAAAATTTAATTTTTAGGACAGACTCCATCATACCATAAAATTTTCCACACCTGTCTGTATCCCGGTTTAACTTCTGCCCAGTTAATTTCAATAGTCGGAACTGAGTACATTATTTGATCATTTGACTTGTTAGTTTTATGTACAAGAGGTTAAATATGCTACTCATATTTAATTGACTCTTCTCTTCATTACTGGCGGCCCTTCTCTTTTCCCTCAGCATGCTCACTTCAAACAAATTTCAATCAAACTCAAACTGAAAATTTCAAAATCACATTCAAATCAGAACTCTAGGTACACCATCATGCTCCTTTTCTCTAAAAAGAAAACACTATTCCATTGAAATGTTATCTTTTCAGAAGCACATAGTACACTTATTATTATTTTTCTTCTACTACTAATTTGGAGATCACATTTGAAAAATCATACAAATAAATAATCAAATTTTAAATTTATAAGTGCCAGATATTTCTTTATAAAGCTAAGGGTTTTTGGTGCCAGCCCCATGGCCTAGTGGTTAAGTTCAGCACACTCTGCTTCGGCAGCCTGAGCGTGGTTCCCAGGCACAGACCTACACCACTTTGGCAGTGGCCACACTGTGCTGGTGACCCACATACAAAATAGAGGAAGACTGGCACAGAAGTTAGCTCAGGGCGAATCTTCCTCACCAAAACAAAACAAAACAAAACAAAAAGCTAAGAGTTTTCCTATCCAGGCAAAATTAAATGGATCCCTATGCAGTGTGCTGTCAGCCCAGTGGGCAGCATGTCGGTCTCAAATAGATCTGTGTCTTTGCCTCACGCTGCTAGTTGCGTCTTCATCAAATATTAAAGCATATCCAGCAGGGAAAGTCTTATCTTGGTATGGGAGCAAGTCCATTAATAACTTACTGATAGTTTTCTAATGTTAAAAATAAAAAAGCCAAGAGGGCTCTTGAAATTTTAAATGACCGAATAAAACTCAAATATGACCTTCCTGTAAATGAAAGCAGATTATATGTAAACTACCTTTACATCTCAAATCTGACTATTTACGGACTTCTCAGTAAACACACATCATTTACTTTTATGTGCTTCTCCATGATGGCCCAACTCTGCCTTCAGTGGAAGCGCGGACCCCATCCCCACTGCGGTCTGCACCACCATAGCTGGCGGTTCTCCGAGCAAGCCCGGTTTCTGCAAAAGAAGAAAGGAGGGTAGACTTTTGCCCACAGCAACCAGATATAACCTAACAAAAAGGCTACACACAGGAAAATTCATAAGTAATCTGACCACCGGCCTGATTACAGAACAGGAATGAGCTCATTTCAAAAGAAAGAATATACCATACTTACATTATTTGTATGAATATTCTCAAGTTTCATTAATTGTTGCTGTGCCAGTGGTACATGAGAAAGATTCTGAAGGAACAAATTAGAAGCATTACCCATAGCTGAGCTCTGTGAAAACCACAAAACATTAAGTTAGCTTAATTTTGAAAAGCTGCTTGTTGTAAAACCCAATTCATTTCAAAGTTCAATTCCTCAGTTGATGAGGACAAAAGTAACAGTTTCTTAATGTCCCACTTTCCACCTTCAGGCAACAGTAACTAATTATTTTAATAATATACAAGATGTGACCATGTAATGCCACATCCTGTCCTTCTTTTCCTTCATCCTTCCTTCCCTCCCTCCCCGCTACGTGGCTGTTGTGTTGGTGTCATTCTGTCACTGATTTATTCCTTCCATTTCTCAACAAGGATTTACTGAGCACTGCTGTGTGCCAGGCACCATGCTACCCAGTGAGAAATACAGCAGTGGGGTCTGCCCGCACGGATCTTAGAGTCCCCTGAGGAAGGCAGACATTAGTTACTTATACAAACATGTAATTACAAATGGTGATGAGTGTATGAAAGACAAACCTGAGGAGCCAAGAGCACACGTGATGGGGGAATTTGATTTAGATTGATATTCAAGGAAGGCCTCCCTGAGGAACCGAGATCTGAAGGCTGCAGAGGAGTAACTGGGGGACGTCTGGAGGGTTTCTGGGGGCTGGGTGGGAAGCATTCCAGGCAGGAGCAGCAGGAGCGAAGACCAAAGAGAAGAGAACGAGGTCCTTCGAGGACCAAAAGCAGGCCACTGAGGCCGGCACAGTGATGCCCAATGAGCATGAGAAGCGGAGAGGGCAGCCAGGACAGGCCATAAAGGCAAAACGAAGCATTTAGGTCTTTATTCTAAAATAAAGGGAGTATGGTCAATACTCTGAACTCCCCTCTCATATCACTCTTTACACCTTACTGTAATTAGCTGTTCGGTGTTTGTTTTCTCTATTTGTTGAAATTCTGGACGGGACTATGATATTCTGTTCAATGCTGTAGCCTCAGTGACTAGCAGTGTCTGGCACATATTAAATTCTCAATAAAATATGCTGAGTAGATGAATGAATAAAGACCCTGCAATGCACAATGCCCTACATTAGAATCTAAGAATGAAAAACAAATAAAAGATAGAGCTTCCCCTTAAAAAGCTGTGTTTAGGACCAGACATCAAGCACCTGTTATATGCTACATTTGACTTGTAACCAGGCTTCTATATAGATACAGCCTTAAACAGTATCTGAAATTAATGAGTAATGTTTTATTTCCAGTATTATGGATATTTACATATACAAACACATTTTTAAAAACTTATCCAAACAAGGTGAGAAAAATATTTTTCACTCTCAAAAATACATGAATTATTTTTATAAAACTGATTAAATTTTAAGAATTAAGAGCTATTGTTCATTCATTTGTTTTTTTCATTCTGTAAATACTTTTTTGAGTTAAGACCACATAAGAAAATTTGTTTTGAACTACTAATTTCTAGAAAAATATTCCACAAAATACACCTCTTCTCGTCTTAAAGCCTTACAAATAGGAACCAAGAAATATACATAACTATGCTGCTTTGATCAGCTTAATGTGATCTGATGTACTCAAGTTATGTTATGTTTTTATGCAGCTACACTTATTACTATGGATTTTTAAAAAATAAAATACGTAACTTCTTAAGAACTTTAAGTGATAAAAACAAACGAAATATTCACTCTAAATTTTGGATGCTTCAGTACTCAATGCTACTTAGATACCTGATGTGCTTTATTCAACTGTAAAAATGCAGGAGACATGGGTGGGTTCATCAGATGCGGCAAGCTGTGAGGGGTTCCAAGAACTGCTTTAAGAAAACAGAAGTAAAAACTTAACGTTATGATACACATGGAATTAAAAAATAAATAAAACAAACTCCAAAAGGGTAAATGAGTATTTAACTTTTAACAAATCCATTGGAAGTTCCAGATACACTGACCTTGTCAATGCACAAAAAGGGACAAGTTCTTTTCCTTGTGATTCAAACCTAGAATCTGATTTAAAATTAGAAAACCACCTGTCATAATGGTAAAACAAACCCAGCCTTTCTCTTCTCTATCATTAGTGCAACAAAATGAATCCCATCTTTTAATAAGTATAATACTAATTGAACCCATGCTATTTGCTCAGTATTTTCGTTGGGCTTTTGGGATATTTTAGCATGGGGTGGCGGGGAAGGATAAGATACAATCTTGTCCTTGAAAAGCTTACAATCTAATTGAGAAGAGAATATATGTACCTGAAAAATATTTACACAATAAAAACAAAAGAAACAATACTGTACACAGTTGATAAAAGGAATAAATGGTAACTAGAAGTTTTATCAAGTTTGTCTGAGTACAAATACCAGAGTGCATATCAGAAGCCATGTTTTCAAAATAGATAATATACAGACAAAAAGAACCATGAGACAGGAAAATATAAGAAGGAATTTTGTCTAATTTATTATAAAGTAAGTAACTGGAAATAGTCATAATATACAAAATTCCCTAGCAATACAATAGTTAATTGGAATCATAGAAGGTCAGGTTTAGAAAGTATTTCAAAAGCATATAATTCATTGACCAAAAATATTTGGAATTTATATGTAACATCCCTACAAGTTCTCATGCTTCAAAAACTCTGTTTCAAATTTTTATTACTTGCTGAGGCAGTCCACTACATCTTTGGAAAATTGGCCATTAGAAAGTGCTTTCTTAGGAATGAGCGAGTTTCACTCTAGGTGGTGAGAAGATTAGATCATTAGGACTGCTTTTTCTGCATCCCATGTGAGTTGGTATGGGATTTTTCATATTCACTTGTCTCCAGATATTTTTTGATCTCTCCTTTAATTTCTTCAATAACCCATTGGTTGTTCAGTAGCATGTCACTTAGTCTCCACATTTTTGTCCCTTTCTCAACTTTTTTCTTGTAGTTAATTTCTAGCTTCATAGGATGAGTTGCTTACAAAAGACAACGCTGTTTATTAGGAAAGAGGGATAAAGATGGTCATTTCATAATGACAAAGGGGTCAATTCATCAAGAGGATGCAACAATCTTAAATGTCTGGGCACCAAAACACAAAGCTTCAAGATATATAAAGCAGAAACTTCTAGAACTGAAAGGAAAAGTAGACAAATCCACAACATGATTAGAGATTTCAACACCACCTCCTCTCTTTTTTCAGGCAGTCACCATATTTTTTTAATAAAACATTACAATACATTTTCTCACAGCTTTTAGTGAATACAATATTTCCCAGTTTAAAACAACAACAACCAGAATCAAAACACTGAAAATATCCAGTCTCACATCTAACTGCCCTCACTCTTACCTCTTGGCTAGGACTCCCACTGAGCCCCACCCCTCCCCCTCTCCTCAATAATTAATAGAATATATTGACAGAAAATCAGTAAGGATATAGAAAACTTGAACAAAACTATCAACCAACAACACATACAGAGGATTATAATATATTACCACAACCAAGTGAGGTTTACCCTAGGAATAAAAGGTTGGTTTAACATTTAAAAAAATCAATCAATGTAATTCATCATGATAACAGACCAAAAAACCCACATATGGTCATCTCAATAAATGGAGAAAAGCAATGGATAAATTCCAACAATTCTCATGATAAAATTTCTCAGCAATATAGAAATAGAAGGGAGAGGTCTCAGCTTGAAAAAGAAAACCTGTGAAAAACTATAGCTAACATTATATTAAATAATAAAAAAAAGAAATGCTTTCTCTGTAAGATCAGGAACAAGGCAAGGATGTCCACTCACACCAGTTCGATGCACAAACGATGCTGGAATTTCTACCTATTGCAATAAAGCAAGAAAGAGAAATAAAAGGCATAGATACCGGAAAGGAAGAAGTAAAACGGTTAATTTGTAGATGACATGATTGTCTATATAGAAAATTCTAGGTACAAAAACTACTAGAAACAATAAGTAAGGTTGCAAAATATCAGATAAATATACAAAATCAATTCTACTTGCATATGCCAGCAAAAAGCAATAGGAAATTGAAATTTAAAAGGCAATACCATTTAAAATAGTATCAAGAAAAGTGAAATGCTATGGGTAACTCTGACAAAATATGTGTAAGATTTGTACCCTGAAAACTACAAAATATTGCTGAGAGAAATTAAAGAAGACCTAAATAAATGGATATATATGTTTACCATATTTATGGCTCAGCCTCAAAATTGCTGTCAATTCTGCCCAAATTAGTATATAGATTCAACACAATCCCAATCAAATTCCCAGCAGACATTTTTCATAGAAATTGACGGGCTGATTCTAAAATTTATATGCAAATGCAAAGGACTTAGAATAGCCAAACAAACTGAAAAAGAAGAATAGAGTTGGAGGACTTTTCCTAACTGATTTCAAGATTTATTATAAAGCTACATTTATTAAGACAATGCAGTCTTGGTCTAACGACAGACATTTAAATCAACAGAATAGAGTCCTGAGAGACAGCCATACATATACGTTCAATTGATTTTTGAAAAAGGTGTCAAGAAATTCAATGGAAAAGGACAATCTTTGTAAACAAATGATACTGGAACAACTGTGGAAAAAAATCAACTTGGAGCTTTTACCTCACACCATAAAAAAAAATGTAACTGGAAATGGATCATAGATCTAAATGTAACAGGTAAAATTATAAAAATTCTGGAGGAAAACATCTTAGTGACCTTGAATTTGACAAAGATTTCTTAAATACGATGCAAAAAGTATAAATTATTAAAAAATAATAAATCAGACTTTGCCAAAATCATAAATTTTGCTCTTCAAAAGACATTGTTAAGAAAATAAAAAAACCTACAGAGTGGAAGAAAATATTTGCAAATCCACATACTCAACAGAAGCCTTGGCTCTAGAGCACAGCACCCTTACAACTTCAGACAAAGAGCTCAGTTTTAAAATGTGCAAAATATTGAAAAAGAAATATTAACAATGAATAAAGATGGCACATTAGCACACCAAAAGATGTTCAAAATCATTAGTCAAAAGGGATATTCAAATTAAAACCACCATGAGCTGGCACTACACACCCAACGGACAGGCTAAAATGGAAGGATCAACATAATGAGTGTTGGTGAGGATACTGAGCAAAGCAGCCCTGGACGCTGATGGTGAGAATGTGCAATGGTTCAACCACACTGGAATACAGCTGGGAGAGCCTCTAATAACTTCAACACACAAACACCATATGACCCAGTCATTCCACAACTAGATATTTACCCAAGAGAAGTGAAAGTCTACACAAAGACTAGTACACAAATGTTCACAGCAATTTCATTTATAATGACCTAATACTGGAAATAACCTAACTGTTCAACAAGTCAATGAATATGCAAAGTGAGATGCAATACTACTCAGCATTAAAAAGGAAAAAACCATTGATACATGCAGCAATGTGCATAATCTCAAAATAATAAGTGGCGTGAAAGAAGCCAGACAGTACATACTGTGTGATTCCATTTATATAAATTTCTGGAAAATCTGTCACTCCTCTCTACTGACAGAAAGCAAATCAGCAGTTTCCTGGGGACAAGGAAGGGGTGGATGACAAAGGGGCAAATGGAAACTTTCAAGAGTAACGACTATGTTTATTATTTTGATTGTGGTGATGGTTTCAGGAGTTATACATATGTCAAAACTTAATCAATTGGTACACTTTAAATATGTACAGATTAATGTGCATCATTTATACCTCGATGAAACTAAAATACGATTTAGACCATAAGGACTTACATAATAGTTAAAATTAAAAATACACACAGGTAAAGAAAGAAGTGTAGAATATTTACATTATATTGTATTTCTGAAGGCAGTTAAAAGACCTGAATTAAAGAGAAAAGATCAGTATGGTCAGAATAACATAATCAAATTGGGTCTGGGAGGAAAATCAACCTGATGGTCGTGTACAGATTAGATTAGAGAGAAAAGAGGGCAGAAAAGAAGAGTGGTTAGGAAAGTACAGACCAGACCACATGTGAGAAACGAGGTATGTACAAGCTCTGAAACAGACATGTAAAGGAAGGGGTTTAACCAGTAAACAAATATTTAAGTGCCTTTCACTATAACTAGCAGCTCTGTTCTAAGTGCTTGAGATGAACAAGACAGATAAATCTTTGCCATTGTGGAGCTTCCATTCTCGTGGGAGAGACAGACAACAAGCAAATGAATGCACGTAAGTTATTTGAAAAATGATACAATGAGAAAGAAGTAGGGCAAGGGTATAAATATAAATATATATATAATATATACAATTATAAGGAATTATGCTTCTGTACAATTATTCCCATTTGTTCAGAGCCTCTGTGACGAGTTCAGCCTACAGTAAGGGATACAGCTAAGACGTAGTAAAGGAAAAACCAATGGAACTTATTAATTAATAAGATATTCTGTCTTTCCCGAACACCAAGAAACTTTCCATACATTGCCCAGCAGCTTTGCATGTTTGAGTGAGGCACAGATTTAATCCTTTTCCCCTCCACTCGACACAAACAAAGCCAAGCCATGCTTGGTGAAACGATTTCCCCATCAGTGTAATATTGAAACATCTTAATTAAAATTGTGAAAGTAGCACTGAAATAAAGAAGCATGATCTCCTATGGTCATACATCAATCTGAGTAGAAAAGTAGAGTGGAGAATATATATTCTTAGATAAAAAGAAGAGACAAGGGGCCAGCCCCATGGCCAAGTGGTTAAGTTCGTGTGCTCCGCTACAGAGGCCCAGGGTTTCGCTGGTTTGGATCCTGGGCACGGACATGGCACCGCTTGTCAGGCCATGCGGAGGCGGCGTCCCATGTGCCACAACTAGAAGGACCCACAACTAGAATATACAACTATGTACTGGGGAGATTTGGGGAAAAAAACACAGAAAGAAAAAAAAAAAGAAGAAGATTGGCAACATTTGTTAGCTAGGGTGTCAATCTTTAAAAAAAAAAAAGACAAAAATAATTTTGGGGAGGAGTTACTAAAGGCAGCCCAGAGTCCGAAGGTGCGGACAATACTTCCTAAAAGACCTGAGAGTGTGATATACTTCTTTAAACACTAATACAATCTTCGACTGCATCAATAGAAACATAATGATCACAGGAAGGAAATCCCACTGCCTTCTGTGCTGATCAGAACCCATCTAGAGGATAAGTTCATGCCTGTGTACACCACATTGCCGGACAACGTAGAAAACCTAGGCTATGTCTACAAGGGGCCAATTTGTAGGAAGATTCAGAGAGCGTACCCTACGGCATGGTATGGAAGGTCAAATGCAGAACTGTAGGCTTCCAAGAGGCATGAGAGGTGTAGAGAGAAAATATTAGGACTGTTATTTATATTTACTTTCATCTTAAAAATGAAAATCTTAAGCTTTATCATTTCTTACCATAAGGGTCAACAAGGGTGCATTTACATAACTGACATAGAATTGATACATATACCGTATATATTGGGGCTCTCCTCAAAATTTCTTTTATTGATAGGGTTGTATACTCAAAAAACAAATAAATAAAAGGAGATCACTGGTCTGGAGAATAGAAGACAGGGAAAACCAACGATGACAAAGGTTTCACAGTGGTTGTTTTCAAATATTAGAAGGCTTTTCATACGGAAGAAGGAACAGATTTAACCTGTGTTTCTTCAGGGGCAGAACTAGAACAAGTGGCTAAAAGTTGTATTGGATTACCATCTAATATAAAGAAAAACTTTCTAGGAATTAAATTTGTCAAACCAGGGAATAGGTTGCCTTGGGAAATAATGAGCTTCTTATGCTTTGAGTAGTCAGGACAGAAAAGGGGTTTCTCTATACCATGAAAATCGCAGGAGAGATGTCTGACCACATAATAGGCTGAGCAGAAAACATCTACAGCTGCTTCTCACACACAAAGAACTGATGACTAAATGAAGTACTTAACATGAATACTGTTGTACAATAAGTAATTTAACTCGTCTTTGTCCCTGGTTCCTGGAAGGAACTCTCAATCCTCAGAATTTCCTGAGTGACAGAAGTGTCCTTGCTATGTTAACACAGACCCCTAGGCAGCTTCAGGATGGGGGCTGGTCATGCTAGAGACCAACCACGTGATTAGAGGGCTGAGGCTCTGAGCCATGTGATGTCAGCCTCACTGTCTGACCTCCAGGGAGAGGAGGGGGCTGGAGATTGAGTCGAATAACACAGCCAATCCTGCTTACATAATGAAACCCCAATAACAACTCTGGATAGTGAGGTTAGTCCAGCAGAAAGCAGGTTAGTCACCCTGGTTGCTGTACACACTGAAGTGCCAGGAGGGCAGTGTGCGCTGACTCCATGGAGAAAAAGCCTAAAAGCTCTGATTCAGGACCCTCCCAGACTTAGCCCTAGGCGTCTCTTTACTTGGCTGTTCCTGAGTCGTATCCTTTATAATAAGAACAGCGCTTTCCTAAGTTCTGTGAGTCATTCTAGTGCATTACCGAACCTGAGGGGCCTGTAGGAATCCCCAAATTTGTAGCCAGTTGGTCAGAAGAACAGGTGGCCTGGGGACCCCCTGAACTTGTGGCTGGTGTTTGAAGTAAGGGCAGACCTGTTGGGGACAAAGCCCTTAATTTGTGGGGTCTGTGCTAACTCTGGGCAGTTAGTGCTAGAACTGAATTGCAGTACACTGGTTGGTGCTGGCCCAGTTGGGGTTGAAACAGAATGAATATATTTACTATAAACTTTGTACTCTAAACCTTAGTGCTGAATATAGGCATTCATTTCCTCATAATGATAAAATATACAGTATGGGTATATACAGTTGTGCATTTCAGAAGGTAAATAAGCTCTCATCAGAGAAAGAATACTAAACAGGTAGATATTTAATGTATACTCATACTATAAAGATTTCCGTAACACTTAGAAAATAATGTTTTTGTCATTTTCTACAAAGTGAAACAATTTTACAATAAAAAAGGTAAGAGCAAAGAAGAAACAGACCTCTAGCACTTTGCAACAATGTAATTCTGCAAAAGCACACATAGAAAAGTATCATATCCTTTGTTACTAGAGGCCGTAACAATGTAATGTGTTAATTATTACCTGGTCTACGAATTCATGTCAACCAGGAACTGAACTGAAGGTTTAATATTTAACACTTACTAATGGTAAAAAAAAAAAAAAAAATTAGGAAATCCATAAGCAGGTGGTATCTACCAAAAGGAGTCAAAACATATTACCTCAGATCATTAGTTCTCGAAAACTAAAAACTTTTGGACTAATTTAAATATGTTTTTCATGTACAACAGCACAATTAACCTCCCGGCAACATTCTGCATTTACTCAGCACGCACGTGCCTACCTGGTTTCAGGGCTCGCCCGCAGAGGTGCGGTTGCAGAAGAACTTGGAGCAGGGCAGGGTTGTTCAAACTCCTCATAATTTGCACTGGATTTGGCTCTGGGAGTAAGCCCTTTTGACTGCTGTGCATCTTCAATGAGCAGAGAGAGGAAACATTACAACAAGGATAAGCACAAAGATAATATTTTAAAGTCTTCCTTCCAGAAATTCTCATCCATCTGATGAGACCTATCTTATGACAAACACAACTTGCTTAACGTTATCCACTTGTATACATTCTACCATGATTCCTAGTTATAATGTTAAATATTCTACCACACAACATCTACTGAAACCCTCACAGAACGTCTCAGTCAAATATGAATTGGCTTTAAGAGGACTAACAATTTAGTGGGATAAATCTCTTCACACAAGCAGAAAGATGCCAAGGGAATCTGAATTTATTAACAGCGAGATAACTTGTTGACATAATATGAATACTTTGACACTACAGAAGAGCCTTACTATAATGTTGATCTAAAGTTTAATAATGATTAGGGTTGCCTCATAAAGCAAAATTATCTTATAATAAAGGTCTTTATTTCATTAACTTAACCCTCTAATTTGACAAAGGATGAACCAGCCTTACAGGTGTGTAATTGAGCAGCTCCCTAAAAACAGGAAATTGTTTTCAGTCTTAAAAAAACAGCCTGATAGATGAGAATATTAATATAATGATATAATAGTAACACTGTAAACTCCTAGCCATGAGGAAATGGAGAACTGACAAGGACAACTGGAATCCCTCTCAGTCCAGACACTGTGAAGTTGAGAGGGAGGGGGCGACGGATCTGAGAACCTACACAAGACCAGCGAGCGCCCGCTGGAAAGATACCAGGTGGGCCAGCAGAGCGTGAGACTGCATCCACAGCCGGCACGCTTTGGGGAAGGCCTTAGCTGTGGAACCCTGTTGCTTCCTCCACATCGCCCTCCAGCAGCCTCCGTCCAGTGACAACCACAGGACCAACGAATGAACAGCAGGGTGGCACATAAACTCAGAGACATGGGGACCAGGTAACACTAGGTGCAGGTGGACCAGTGATGGCTGGAAGCTTCCTTCTGGCCTCCCCAACCTTCTCCAGTTCCTTCCTCCCACGTGCCTGGAAGGAGAGCTATACTGAGGAAGGGAGAACTGGGAAAGAGCAGGGCTGGGAGTGGAGACTAAGAAAGGCTCTCTAAGGGCAGAGTTGTCTGCTTGGGGTGGAAAGAGGGCTGTGGTCAAGGCCAGATGGTTCCTTGCCCTAGGTCCCTGCCCGCCTTCCCTAAGCCCTAGCTAAGAACGGCCTTAGCTCTCCCCTGTCCATCCCCCACCCCTCACCCTCTAAACACCCACATTCAAGGAAGCTGACTCACCCCCCAAAGAAACGATGTGTTCACAGAACCAGATAACTAGACATCTGGAGAACGTAGCCACTAAAAAACAAAGGCAACACACCGAACTACTTATAAGAGACAAAGCAGAATTAATGGATAGGAAATAATAAGAATGTTAAATAAACATAATAGACATCCTAAAAAAGATAACAGATTTTTATTGGTAGTACCAAGCAAGAACAAACGGTTATAAAGAATAACCAATTAGAAACAGCAGGATGTAAAACACAAAGGTTGGGAAAATGCAACAGCAGCTCTTACCTACTATATACTTGGCATTGTTCTAAGCATCTTCATGGATTAGATCACTCAATCCTCCTAAACAACTCTGGAGGATGGGTATTATTATCCCCATTCTATAGATGAGGAAACTGAGGCAACCCATAAAGCATTATTCTTAACCTTTACCCTGTCCTTTAGCAGATAGGTTAGATAGAACATATGTGACTGAAAAACAACACAGTGGTCTGAAAGGTCAGGTCCAAGAAAATTCCCAGAAGACATCAGCAAAGGATGCAGAATGAGAAATGTAAACAAAGAAAAATGGAAATGAAAAATGCCAACAAAACACAAGAGAAAGACATAGGCAAGAAGAGGCCAGAAGGAGAAGTGTCACTACGTAGCAGGAGTCCCTGAAGGTGAAGAAAATAAGAAGGAAATCTTTGAAGAAACAACAACTGAGAATTTCCCAGAATTAAAGAAAACTTAGAGACCAGGGTTTGCAGTGTACCAAATATGATATATAAAGAAAAAAATACACTTAGTCACATTTTTTGGTGTGAAATTTAAGAACATCGAAGCCAAAGAAAAAGTTCTAAAAGCTTCCAGTGAGAAAAAACATATCTCCAAAGGAAGAAGAAGCAGATTAATAGCATCTTCTCTCTCAAAGCATCAACCCTGGATTCAAGAAGGCAATGAATTCATGTTTCCGAAGTGCTGCAGGAACTGTGGATCTAGATTTTCATATTCAGCTGAGCTATTACCCAAATACGTGAAAGAAATAAAAATATTTCCAGCCATACGGTCTCAAAAGTTTTTATCACATGAATATCATCTCTGAAAATGAGAAAAGAAATAAATGCAAGATGATGTTACATGATACATTAAATTAAGGTATGTAATATCATAGCTAATTTTAATCTTGTACAAAAAGCCAGGACCATAAAAACAAACAACCAAAAATATTTAAGGCAATTCTAAAGTGAAAATGTAGACATCAATCTGATGGTAAGGTGGAGCAGGAAGGAGGAAGCAGGACGGAGTTTAGAATAAGTGAAGTGGGAAGAAAGAGACATTGATACACCTAGCGGAGCTCATCAGTTAGGGACAATCACAAGTAGGATAAAATAGAACATATCACTCTCAAACCAGAGGGATAAAATTCTAATTTATCCAACAGTAGAGGGAAATGAAAATAAAAGTAAAAGGTACGGTTAAAAGAAAACATGACAAGTGTCAGTGAGGATGTGGAGAAAAGGGAACCCTTGTGCACTGTGGGTGGGAATGCAAATTGGTGCAGGCACTATGGAAAACAGCATGGAGGTTCCTCAAAAAATTAAAAATAAAACTGCCATATGATCCAGCTATTCTATTTCTGGGTATTGTTTCCAAGAAAATGAAAACACTAACTCATAAAGGTATCTGCACTCCCTCGTTCACTACAACATTATTCACAACAGCCATGATAGGGAAACGACCTAAGCGTCCATCGACGGACAAATGGATAAAGAAGATGTGGTGTATATATGTACAAGAGAACATTATTCAGCTATAAAAAAGGAAATCTTTCCATTTGCAACAAAATAGATGGACCTTGAGGGCATTACACTAAGTGAAATAAGTCAGACAAAGACAAATGCCAAGTGATCACACTTACATGAGTAAGCTTAAAAAAAAAAAAAAAAAAGACAACTCATGGATACAGAGAACAAACTGCTGGTTGCCAGAGGCAGAGGCTGAGGGCATGAGCAAAATGGGTGAAGGTGATCAAAAGGCACAAACTTCCAATTATAAAATAACTAAGTCCGGGGAATGTAATGTACAGTGTGGTGACTGTAGTTAATAAAACTGTACTGTACATTGGAAAGTTGCTAAGAGAATAGATCTTAAAAATTCTCATCACAAAAAAAAAATGTGTAAGCATGTGTGGTGATGGATGTTAACTGGATTTATTGTGGTGATCATTTCACAATATATACAAATATCAAATCATTATCTGGTACATCTGAAACTAATGTCACATGTCAATTATATCTCAATTAAAAAAATACCAAAAACAAAAGAAAACAAGAAATAAGATGACAGAAATGATTCTAATAGAGTAATAATCAATGCATATATCAGTGGTCTAAATGTGCCAATTAAAGACAAATAATATTTGACTTTTTTAAAAGGTAGAATATGTCAGTTACAAGACCCAGACCTAAAACAAAATGTAAAGCAAGAGTGATAACAAAGAAATGGCAAATATAAACTAAAACAAATTTGAACTAGCAATTCCAACATCAAAAAAAAAAAAATTCAAGGAGAAAAATATACACACTGGTAAAATAATCAATGATTGCAAACAAATGTGTACCTAATAACTAACAATATCTTCCAATATATCTATACATAATTATATACTATATATAATACTCTGATAAAGTTAAATACATATATATGTATATATATTTTTATAGAGCTATACATATATATATATGGACCTACAACCGACAGATAAGGAGAAATAGAAAAATCATCAATTCTACAACTTCTAACACATGCCTCTCAGATACTGACAGATCAAACAAGACAAAAAATGAGCAAAGATATGGAAAATATGAGTGCCAATTATTAAGCCAAAACTAGTATTTATAGACACGGATATGTGTACATTGAACTTTGTAACCCACAGAAGTAGACCATTCTGAGCAGACATGGCACACTCACAGAAATCAGCCACGTACCAAGCCACAAAAGAGGCCACGATACCCTCCGCCCCCAGTCAACGTTAGAGACTAGACTATCTGACCACAATGCAATCAAGTTAGAAATCTGATCAGACCAGAAATAATGAAATAGAGACTAAAAAAGACAATAGAGAAGATCGATGAAACCAAGAGCTGGTTCTTTGAACAGATAAAAATTGACAAACCTTTAGGTAGATTCACCAAGGAAAAAAGAGAGAAGACAGACAAAACCAGAAATGAAAGAGGAGACGTCACAGGTGATACCACAGAAATACAAAGGATCATAAGAGACTACCGCAAACAATTCTATGCCAACAAATTGAACAACCTAGAAGAAATAGATAAACTCCTGAAAACATGCAACCTTCCAAGACTGAATCATGAAGAAATAGAAAATTTAACAAACTGATTACCAGTGGGAAGTAACAAACAAAGCCAGCCAGGACCAGATGGTTTCACTGTGAATTCTACCAAACATTCAAAGAAGAATTAATACCTATCCTTCTTACACTCCTTCAGAAAATTGAAGAGGAGAGAACACTTCCAAAATCATTTTATGAGGCCAGTATTACCCTGATACCAAAAACAGTCAAGGACACCACAAAAAAGAAAATTACAGGCCAATATCCCTGATGAACACAGATGAAAAATCTTCAACAAAACATTAGCAAACTGAATTCAACAATACATTAAAAGAAACATACACTATGATCAAGTGGGATTTGTTCCACAAATGCAAAGATGATTCAACATCCACAAATCAATCAATGTGGTGCATCACATTAACAAAATGAAGGATAAAAATCATACAACAATCTCAATAGATGTAGAAAAAGCATTTAACAAAATTCAACATCCATTTATGATAAAAACTCTCAACAAAGTGGGTGTAGGGAGAACACACCTCAACATAATAAAAGCCACATATGACAAGCCCACAGCTAACATCATTCTCAATGGTGAAAAGCTGAAACCTTTTCCTCTAAGATCAGGAACAAGACAAGGATGCCCATTCTCACCACTTTTAGTCAACATAGTATTGGAAGTGCTAGTCAGGACAACCAGGCAAGAAAAAAAAAAAAAAGGGATCCAAATTGGAAAGGAAGAAGTAAAACTGGCACTATTTGCAGATGACATGATATGAAATATAAAAAACCCTAAAGACTCCACCAAAGAACTGTCACAATTAATAAATGAAATCAGTAAAGTTGCTAGATACAAAATCAACATACAGAAACTTGTTGCATTTCTATAAGCTAATAATGGACTCTCAGAAGGAGAAATTAGAAAACAATCCCATTTACAATGGCATCAAAAAGAATAAAATATCTGAGAACAAATTTAGCCAAGGAGGAGAAAGACCTGTACACTGAAAACTATAAGACATGACGAAAGAAACCGAAGAAGGCACAAATAAAAGGAAAGATATTCCACGCTCATGGATTGGAAAAATTAATATTGTTAAAATGTCCATACTACCCAAAGCAATCTACAGATTCAATGCAATCTCTACCAAAATTCCAATGGCATTTTTCATAGAAATAGAATAAGCAATCATAAAATTTGTATAAAATCACAAAAGACACCAAATAACCAAAGCAATCTCAAGAAAGAACAAAGCTGGAGGCATCATGCTCCCTGATTTCAAACTATACTACAAACTGATAGTAATTAAAACAGTATGGTACTGGCATAAAAACAGACACAGGTCAATGGAACAGAAGCGAGCCCAGAAATAAACCCATGAATATATGTTCATTTAATTTACAACAAAAGAGCCAAGAATATATAATGGGGACAAGGACAGTCTCTTTAATAAATGCTTTTGGGAAAACTGGAGAGCCACATGCAAAAGAATGAAATTGGACCACTATCTTACACCATACACAAAAATTAACTCAAAATGAAGACTTGAATGTAAGACCTGAAACCGTAAAACTTCTAGAAGAAAACATAGGTGGTAAACTCCTTGACATCAGTCCTGGCAATGATATTTTGCATTTGACACCAAAAGCAAAGGCAATAAAAGTCAAAATAAACAAATGGAACTACATCAAATTAAAAAGCTGCACAGCAAAAGAAACCATCAACAAAATGAAAAGGCAACCTACTGAAAGGGAGAAAACATTTGCAAATCATATATCTGACAAGGGATTAATATCCAAAATATATAAACAAGTCATATAACTCAACAGCAAAAAAACAAACAATTTGATTAAAAAATGGGCAGAGTATACGAATAGACATTTTGCCAAAGTAGACACACAGATGGCCAACAAGCCCATGAAAAGATGTTCAACATCACTAATCATCAGAGAAATGCAAATCAAAACCACAATGAGATATCACCTCACACCTGTCAGAATGGCTCTTATCAAAAGACAAGAAATAACCGTTGGTGAGGATGTGGAGAAAAGGGAACCCTTGTGCACTGTTGGTGGGAATGCAAATTGGTGCAGCCACTATGGGAGACAGTATGTAGGTTCTTCAAAAAATTAAAAATAGAACTACCATATGACCCAGCAATTTCACTTCTGGGTATTTATCTGAAGAAAATGAAAACACTAACTCGAAAAGATATCTACACTCCCATATTCACAGCAGCATCATTTACAATAGGCAAGACATGGAAACAACCTAAGTGTCCATGGATGGATAAATGGATAAGGAAAATGTGTGTGTGTATACTAATATATGTATTATATTATTATTCAGCCATAAAAAATGGCTGAATATTATGGATTATTATTCAGCCATAAAAAAGAACGTAAAGGGGCTGGCCTGGTGGTGTAGTGGTTAAGTTCACACACTCCACTTCAGGGGCCTGGGGTTTGCAGGTTCAGATCTTGGGCGCAGACCTACACACCACTCATCAAGCCACACTGTGGCAGCATCCCACATACAAAATAGAGGAAGATTGGCACAGATGTTAGCTAAGCGACAATCTTCCTCAAGCAAAAAGAGGAGGATTGGCAAAGGATGTTAGCTCAGGGCCAATCTTCCTCACCAAAAAAAATAAAAATAAAAATGTAATCTTGCCATTTGTGACAACATAGATGGACCTTGAAGGTATTATGCTAAGTGAACTAAGTCAGACAGAGAAAGACAAATACCATATGATCTTACTTATACATGGAATCTTAAAAAAAACAAGCCCATAGATACAGAGAATAGATTCGTGGTTGTCAGAGGTGGGGTGGAGGGGAGGAGGTGAAATGGGTGAAGGGAGTCAAAAGGTACATACTTCCAGTTATAAGATAAATAAGTCATAGGGATGTAATGTACATCATGGTGACTATATTTAATAATGTTCTATTACATATTTGAAAGTTGCTAAGAGAGATCTTAAAAGTTATTACAAGACAAAAATTCTATAACTATGTACGGAGACAGATGGTAATTAGACTTACTGTGGTGATCATTTCACAATATATACACATATTGAATCATTACATTGCACAGCTGAAACTAATATAATATTCTATGTCAATTATATCTCAATTCAAAAAATCTCTATCAGAAGAATACCTTTTAAAAGTTCCTAAGCAGCTATAAACTGGAAAAAAAAAAAAACCCTACAAACTGTTAATTAACCTTTGAGTTTAAAAGAAAATCCTAACAAATATTTGAAACATTCACAATCTAAAATTAATGACACATAGGTTATAGCATTAGTTATAGAAGTAAAGTTACTTTAAATATGTGCATCAGAAAAGAATCTAGATTGAAAACAAAGGAGCTAAGCATTGATATCAATAAAGATGGGGAGGAAAAGAGCAAATCCAGAGAAGAAGTAGAGAAATTATAAAGACAAGGGCAGAAATAAGCAAAAGATAAAAAAAATAGAAATAATGAACAAAACAAAAGCTACTTCTTTGAAAAACAAAATAGATGCATCTTTGGCAATACTGATCAAGGAGAAAAAAATGAAAATAAAATACACAATGAAAAAGACACTAGAAATGACAAATTTAAAAAATAAAATATAAATAACTGTGTGCCAATAAATTTGAAAACTTAGACAAAATGGACAAATTTGTAGCATATAATCAAATGCCCAAATATGGTACACAGAGAAAAATAAAACCAAAATATCAATATCCATTGAAGAAACTTAAGCGTAATCAATGATTTCCCTCTGGAAGAGGCTCAAGGTGACATCTACATGGTTTCATAAATGAGACCTCTCAAATTTTCAAAGAACAGACAACCCCTATTTTATGCAAATTGATCCATGAAATAGAAAGAAAAGTGGGAGGGGGAGAAAAAAGCTTAAATTATTTAATGAGGGCAAGTATTCTCTTGATTCCAAAATTAAGTTAAAATGATAAAAAATTTTAAGCATTTCTCACTTATGAGCACATCTGCACATACCCAAATAAAACATTACCCAATCAAATCAAACAACGCATTGGGAAAAAATCATTATCGACTAGGATTTACAACACAAGGATGATTTAGCATTGGAAAATATATACTATCAATGTGATTCAGCACATTAATGAACTTAAGGAGAAATCAAATCACAATAGTTGTAGAAATATTCTGCTAAAGTTCCATATCTATGTTCTTTTTTAAATCTCAAAAAACTTGATAAATGATATGTACGAAGAACCTATAGAAAACATCAATGCAGTACGTTACATTTAAGACTGAGGAAAATTTAAGATTTCTTACTATCACTGATATCTAATCATAAAAAGCCCTGTTTGCCAGATAAGGAATTTGAACTTAAGCATGCACTAAAGAATATTAAGCAAGAGAATGACATAATCCGATTTGAGGATGAGAAAGATCACTCTTGTGGCACCATGGAAGACAGACTGGAAAGTCTAGTGACATGGCGACACACAGAAGGTATTCCAGTCAGTGAGGTGGGAAGAGTAACAAAGAGGCTGTTGAGTCCCAAGGATGGAAGAGAGATCAGCAAGTGGAATTGAAAGGATTTGCCAGTATGTCTGACACCTGCATCTGAGTAGGTGAGGAGACTGACCATGATTAAGCAAGCTTTTGGTTCAGTTTTAGTTCAGACGAACTGATGCCATAGATACTACTGATGAACACAGACACTACAAAACATGGAAACAAGCCCCAGAGAAACATGGCATCCTTTGGAAATGCTGAAATTGAACTATTTATACAACATAAAGGTGAACTGTCTAATAATCATTTGGAAATATAGATTTAGTGCTTAGAGCCATTTGGTCCGATATATGCTTGGAAGTCATCACTGAAATGCAATAACTGAAGGAACTGGCGAATTGAAGAGGAAGAAAGTGAGAAGATCAAACAGAGAAGTCTGCTGACACAGCCCTTCAGGAAAAGGAAGAAGAAAGGGAAGGAACAGCTAGGCAGGAAAAAGATGGTGGGGCAGAATTCAAGGTAGGAGAAGGCTTTAAATGCTGCAGACACCTAGCAATAAAAGACTGAAAAGTACCTATTTGACCTGCATATTAAGAAATCCCTGTTAATCTTAATGAGCACAGAGTCACTGAAACAGTGGAGGCAGCAACTCCATCACATTAGGCTGAGCGGGAGATGGGAAATAGCGATGAGTGGGGCCAATTGTTGAAGAAGCTCCAGCTGTGAAGGAATGGTAACATGAAGGCCAGTATCTAGCGAGGATTTTTAAAGGAAAAGATTTAAGCATGTTTATCAGTCGATGGGACGGAGCTGGCGGAGCACGAACTGAAAGTAAGCTGAAAGGTGAGGATGAAGATCCTTGAGGATGGAGGACGCAGTCCTGAGCCCCCGCTTTGGCAGGAGGCACAGCTCGTCCTCCAAGAGAGTACAGATCTTTATCCGCTTTGTTCCCTGAGGAATCGTAAGCATCTCTAACACACCTAGAAGGTAGTAGGGGCCCAATAAGTATTTGTGGAATGAAAGCTGTTAGACAGAAAAGGAAGTAAAAAATGGAGGCACATTTGCTAGGGGAGTATGAGAAAAGTGAATGAACGAGTCTAGCACATGGCTTTTACATTTCTATAAAGTAGGAGCCATGATCATCTGATAGAAAGAAGGACAAAGGCAGGAGAAGAGGGAAGGTTGGAGATAAGTGCTGGAAAAAAGGGAAAAGAGCAGCTGATGAGAGATGAGCTAAAGTTTTAGTGGGGGACTACCTATAAACGTATGCCATACATTGACATTTGTAGTGGCATCAAGACACCTAGTTGTCGCTTTTCTCCAAGAGAACACAGTGCCCCGGCTGCAGAAGCAGATGACTGGATGGATTCAGAACGGTAAACTCAGCAAATCCAGTCCGAGAAAGAGACAGCTTAACCAGAGGCAATGAAACTGATAGGGAAAGAAGGGCTGACAGCATGAATTATGCAAGCAAGCGTACACGAATGACAAAAGAACCTCAGAGGGGAAGGACAAACTAAGAAAAAAGGGAGAAGGGATCCAGGACCAGAGGTGAGGTCAAAGAATAAGAGGACGAGGCAAGTGACAGGAGAGGAGGGGCTCACAGCAATCTCCTACCTGCTCCTCCCTCCCCTCAATGCCTCTCTCTCCAGATCATCCACAAACCGCTTCCAGACGAACCTCTTCAGGGCTCAACTCTGATCCTGCCACTACCTTCTTTATCTACTTTCTAAGTCCCCACTGCTTATCAACTTCAAGCTAAATTCTCTGAGTGCTCAGCAGCCATGCCTGCTTTGGCATCGACCTACCGTCCCACCATACATCCCTTTAGACCCTCAGTCCACCTAGACCACTGACCACTCTACAGGCATGCACAGTCATCTCATCCTACTGCTTGACAGGCTTTGTTGCAGCTAGAGTGTGACCACGCACTCTCCCTCCTTAGGGTTGCCAGACTTAGCAAGGAAAAATACAGGATGCCCCATTAACTTGGGGTTTCAGATAAACAATGAATAATTTTTTAATATGTCTCATGCAAAATCTGTATTTATCTAGCAATCCTACCCTCCACCCCCAATCAACGCATTTCAAAATCCTACTTTGTCACACTCAAATGTCACCTTTGTCATCAAGTGCTCCCTGACTCCTTCAAAAGTGCACTTCTGCCTTCGTTCAATCAATAATAATTATTATTATTTATTTATTTATTTTGGGTAGGAGAGAAAGGGTTTTACTACAGCTTGCTGGCAAGGGGGAAGAGGCAGACTACGGCCCAAAAGAACCATCTTTCAATCAATAGCTGCTTGCTAGGCTCAGCGCTAGGAGTAAAACCTGTGAAGAGGGAAGAGTCTCTACCTGTGAGGAACTTCCCGAGTAGCAAAGCAGAGAGAGGAACAAGTAGACGGTTGCAGTGAAGAAGTACAATGTGCCATGTGTGCAAAAACAAGGCACACATCTTCCTCTATGTGTACGATGGACATTTACAAACACTTTTTGAAGAAGAGGCATATTACACTCAAAACTCAGAACAGGAACTCAAATGTTTCTCGGATGAATGAAATTCCTTCAAAAAAATTTTCATTAGATGAGTACACTTTACTAAACACAATTTCTTCTTTTGTAATGACTCCTGGCTTGATTTGACAGAGAGCATTTAGCCAATTTTTTAAAAAGAAGAATGTCTTTATGTAATAGAACTATAACAATGGTCTAATCAACAGTCAATTAGCTTGGATAGATTGAAATGGTATTAGAATTTTTCTATATCCAAAAAAAAGAAAAACAAACTTACCACCCGTTGAGCTGCTATCAATGCCGCTAAGGTACTTCGCCCTGGCGCTCCCGGGGTACAGAAGGAAACCTGGACTTTGCTGCCCTTGATGGTCATACCGTCAGCTGCTTGCTGAACCTCTTCAGCATGCTCTGCAGTGTTATATTCAACCACTGCAAAGCCGCCAACGTAACTACCTTCATCCTGTGCAAGCTGATGTAACACATTTCATTAAAAGGGGAATTCTGATACTTAGTTACAAATATTTATTTACAACATATAATTTTCAAATTCAAGAACAAATGTATCAGAGCACGATATTGGTGAAAACAATGTATTCTTTCTCTCTGAAAATAAAAGTTGACTAGTTGCTTAAATGAGTCATTCCCGAAGACAAGAAAATAAACGAGATTCTGTCGTTTCTTTTTAATTCTTTGATTTTTCTAATTTATTTTAAAAGTCAAAACCAAAATGACCACATTCCGTATATATTAAGAAATATCAGTAATTGATAGGAAAATACAGGGACACAATAATAAAAACTTTCTTTAAAATAAATTCACCAGATACATGGATAATCAGACTATACTGAACAATTATTTGACCATACCTCTATGTAAAAGAAAGTGTGTATTATCAAGAGAAGAAAGGTGGGAGAAACCATGTTCAACTTTTACTTCAATATTTTAGGCAGATCCCAGGAATCCAGTCAAGCATACCACAGTAAAGCCCCAGGTTTGTTAAAATACCATATGCAGGGCCGGCCCCGTGGCCGAGTGGTTAAGTTCGCACGCTCTGCTTCAGTGGCCCAAAGTTTAGCCGGTTCAGATCCTGGGCGTGGACATGGTGCCACTCACCAAGCCATGCCGAGGCAGCATCCCACATGCCACAACTAGAAGGACCCACAACTAAAAATATACAACTATGTACCGCGGCGGGTGGGGGGGGGGGGGGGTGTGGTGGGTAGGTTTGGGGAGAAAAAGGAAAAATAAAATCTTTCAAAAAAAAATACCATATGCAACACACGGCCTTTATTTCTGAATGTGCCCTAAATAAACTCCTGCCATGTGGAACTCAATTTCTTTCCAGTCACCCACCTGTAAGAGTGTAAAGGAAGATACTAAAGTCCTGGATCTGTACAGGCTGGTACAAAGAGCAAAAATAATAGCAAAATAAGACACTAAGTTGTTTCTAAGTTTTGAACATGTCTGAATTATCTTCAACACAGTCACGCTATAAAGTGATAAATATAATAAAATTCAGCTTGGTATGTCTTTGAGAAGACATCTACAACACTTCCATTTGGATTTGGCATCTCATAAGTTGATATTACAATTAAATCATTTCTTAGTCCTTTGTGGTTTCTTTTCTCTTATTTTTTAAGCTTAACTTTCTTCTACTTTCTTTTACAGCTGAAACAAATTTCTTCCTTCGCATTCCTCCCTTCTTTTAAAATTGCTCTCAAATATCTTTTCCTCCAGAAAACTTTTCCAGTCACATGGGAGAAAGGGAAACGATGTAGCTCTTGGGGACATTTCTCCTACAACCTCATGCCTCTTATAATCCAGACCAGATCTTAGAGTCAGACTGGTAAAAGCCATTAGTCTCTTTGGTCTCTTTTGACCACAAGGTAAGAGACGATGTCTTCAATATAGTCTATGGCGACGCACCAAGCAAAAGAGCCTGAATTTACCAGATCCTGGATAAAGGCATCGCAAAGTTGTTTTATTCATCTTCTGAAAACTTTTAAACCATTTTTTATTATTCCTGGCTCATTCTGATAACTTTCATGCCTATATGAATTATAGTACCATGTTAAGTCACCATTTGAAATCATCCATGTCCACAGCATCAGGAGTTTCAGAGAGGAACGTTTCAGTTCAATACTGAGAGCCATTTAAATACATAACGGTCTGATGTGACCTAGTTAATTTTCCATTATTTTGAAATATTTTAACAGAAGCTAAATGGTCGCTCATAAATATTATAATAAACATTTTTCTACCAGACGGAAAGCCAGACTAGATAACCTCTCAGGTCCCTTCCATTCATAATTCAATTACAATTTGTAACAAATAGCCTTTCCCCTCATGTTTGCTTCAAAAGCCTTACCTAAAGCTACAAAGAATCATGAATGGCCACAGGATATCACTATACAATTCTTAGCATTCAAGAACAGCATAATGATAAGACAACCAACTTTCAATAACTGGGCAAGGAGTTGACAAGATTTGTCACAAAATATTCTAACTTTATAAAGTTCTCGGATGCTTACTATGTAGGATTGGAGAAGGGGAAATGTAAGAAAAAGTGAGATGTCAGCATTAACCTTAAAAAATACATATGTATATAATGTATACTCCAACTCCAAAATTTCTACTGCAATAGCAGAGACTCAACAAAAATATGATTAAAGAAAAATAGGGACGGGGAAGAAAAATGAGAGGTAAGAAGAAAAGGAACATCAGAGGAGAGAGGAGAGAGAAGGAAGAAATGACGGGAAGCAAGAGAGAAAGAGTTCACTGGGGTGCTATCAAAAATCTGCAAGGGAAGGAGTCACATACAGTATATATTTTTGTCTATTTCGTAGAATATCTTTAATTTTACTTTGATAAAGTGCTTAAAAATTCTTACAGCGTTGTCAGTTTTCAGGATTTTCTAAATGTCTCACTTAGCATGACCCCATTAAGATAGAATTATATGTTCTTTTCAAACCTCACAATACTTTTCTATCTTCCATTATATCACTGTTCATACAGGATTTACAATTATGTGCTTACTTGTCAAGTCTCTTCTACAAAATTGTGACGTATTGAGAGAGTATCTTTCTAGTCTCTGTATTTCTCACATTTAGCAACATAGTATCTGGCACAGAGAAGGGGATAAATAAAACTTGGATGGATGATTGGATCAATGGATGAATGGTTTAATGATGGATGGAATGAGAAGGTGACTATAGTAAGTGATGGATTTGCTAAGACATATTTAACTATATAACAATATAGTCAGCCCCATCAACAAAAGGAATTGATTTAAAATTTACCATGACATTAAAGTCTTCATGACAGACTCAAGTAGAATTATATTATCCACTGTGATATTCACATTGGTATAATAAATTTGTGAGTGCATGTAGAAGAGATCAATATACAGATATTTTTAAATATTTCAAATGACATCTTAAAAATACATACCTGGCAAAACACAGGTTTATGGATACTGGAAAAAACTTGCAACAGCTCCTCTGAATCCCTGTAGTCACTAGGAAGTTTATCTATACAAAGGCACTTAGAATGAATAAGCTCTGCGGCCAAGAGGTTAACATCCATCCACTGCGCAAAGAGAGCTGACGCTCCCAACTGTTTCCCCAAGAGCTGCAAGCGAGCCTTGGCAGCAAAGTCCTTTTTCATGTATTCCACAAATCCATAGCCTTTGGAATGGCCGGTAACTTCACTGTAGACTAGAAAACATCTCTCGATATTTCCATAAGCACGAACAAGTTCTTCAAACTCCTCTAACGTAAAAGAAGTGGGCAAGTTGGTAATACACAGCAAAGCATCTGTTGGCTGGAGCTGAACTATTAAATCTTTTCCTCGAAAAGAGTATTGATGAAACATCTGGATGGCATTCTGGGCTTGTTCCCCGTTCAATAAGGTAACAAACGCTGGAAAAGAACACAATGAATTAAAGAGTTTTCTGAGCCAGTGTTTTCAAACTTTTTTGACTTTGACTCACAGTAAGAAATACATTTTATGTCTGTGACTCAGTACATCCATACACATACACAGTTTAGAAACAAAAGTATCAAAAAGTAATACTCCCACCATGTGCAAGGCACTCATATTCTCTATTCCATTTCACTATGTTTTTTAGTGCCGACACCCCACTAAACTAATATCATGACCAGTAATTCAAATAAGAAGTATAAGAGTAATTCATATAAGAAGCCCCGTGTTCATGTGCTCTGCTTCGGTGGCCCAGGGTTTCGCCAGTTCAGATCCTGGGCGTGAACCTAGCACTGCTCATCAGGCCACGCTGAGGCAGCGTCCCACATAGCAGAACTAGAAGGACCTACAACTAGAATATACAACTATGTACTGGGGGGCTTTGGGGAGAAGGAAAAAAAGGAAGATTGGCAACAGATGTTAGCTCGGGCCCATCTTTAAAAAAAGAAAAGTATAGAAATTATATTGGGAGTTCTATTATAAGACACAATATTCCATCTTTTAAAAAAGTTTTTGTAATCTTTTCAAACTTCATACAGATTTGATTTTTCCCCCAAACAATTTGTGATGCAAAATTTATGAAGCCTTAAAATCTTTCTCTCTTCCCAGAGAGCTCTAAAAAACCCTATTTGACAACAAGAACTAAAAAAACAAAGGTATAGCAAAAAAGCCAATTCTTTTTCCAATCATGTATACGTTTCCTTAAAATTGGATTAATTAGATTGAAACAACACACACGATTTGGTATACTTTTTGGATAAACAATATGGTATGAAAAGATCAAGGGTTATGATATCGGACAAGTAGCTGAACTTGGAATCTTTGTAAAACAATAAAGAAAAATCTGTCCTGTCTCCTTAATGAAGTTGTTCCAGCCTTAAGTACAAATACATATGACAATTTGCAAAATCTCAAACATGACACAAATGTAAGCTTCTCAATCACTGAAATATCACACAAATATGCATGTGATGAAACTAAAATCTAGCCATATCAAATTGTTTATCTATTGTCATAAAAGCAAAGAATACAGAGATTTGGAGCAAGACTGTAAGAAAACTTTAAAGCCTCGATTAAAAGAAACACAAGGCAAACCGCATATTCCAAATAAAACGCTCTCTCAACGTTCCTCCCTCTCCGTCTTCTCTCCCACTCTGTTTGGAACACACGGTGGAGCTGCCTCAATGAGCATTTAACTCACCCAAATTCAGTTATACCAACATGGCAAACACAAATACAGCAAGAGAGAAAGAGGAACTGAAACAGCAGGGGCACAGCTGCTGGTCACTTCACTCAATCTGCTCTTCCCTAGTTGGTCTTAGTGCCCATGTGGCTCTCACACTGGGTGTGATGCTAACTTTTAAAGAAACACATTTTTCATTTAACGTGCTCTCCACATATAAGGAAACTACTGCCAAAGGAATAGCTAATTCTTCCAACACTAGAGGAAAAATAGCTTCGCTGCACTTACTGAGAGAATGAATATCTGTTGGTTTCTAACTTTCCTTTTTTTTTAAAGACTTGAGTTATTCTGATTCTCTGCCTTTCTTTCCTTACGCAGACATAAAATATCATTTAACTACATTTTCCCCAAACAAGCCAACAAGCCAACGACCACTTGTAAATACTGATTATGGTCATGTATCAGCTCATAAACTCATCAGCTCATATTTGACTTGAATTCTCAGGGCATTTGAACGTGTGAACCACTCCCTTCTTTAACTCCCTTGAGACGCTCCCCCCACCCCCGATTCTCCCCATACCTGCCCGAACACTCCTTCCTCCACGTCCTCTGCCAGCTCCTTCCCCTCCACTCACACCTGTAAGGTGGTATCCTTAGGGGGCCTTCCTGGCAGAGTCCCCCCAGTAACACCTGTGTGGCTGTAGCCAGCAGCCCTGAGCCATGAGTCTCTCCTCTCTCTCCACCCTCTTCCCCTGGGTATTCATGTTCCTTCCCGTTTATTCAGCATCGTGCACCAGGCACCAGGTTAGGCACTAGAAATGAGTTGGTGAACAAAACAGGTAAGATCCCTTTCAACTTAGAGCTCACAGCCCAGTAGAGGATGACGGACATTTAGCAAAGAGTTACAAGAGTGGTGTTATCAAAGGAGTACGGGGGGCCATGAAAGCAATTAAAGGGCACAATGACCGGTCTGGGAGCTCAGAGAAGGCCTCCTCCATCCTGTCAACTCTCAGATCTGTGTTTCCAGTCCTCAGTTCCCATACATCCACACACTGCTTCCCACAGGACCAAACACATAGCAGGATCTTCACCCTATCTCTGCTCTCCCATCCCCATTTCGCCCATCTTCCTTTATTCCCTATTCTAGTTGGTGGCACTATACTCACAAATTAAACCTGGGGGTTACTCTAGGATCTACCTCCCTCACCCCCCACGTAAAAAGAATCCTCACATTCTACCCTCCAAACAGGTCATGAATCCAGCCTCTTTTCTCCATTCTTCTAGCTCTTCCTGTTTTCAATCCTTTTCCCACAATAACAACAAAGTGCTCTCTCAAAAGCAGAAGTTTAGTTGTGTCTGTTTACTGCCTAAAATGCAATGGTTTGGTACTGCCAATGAAGCCAAGTCTCAGCTCAGCGACGACGCCCTGCAAGGCCCGTTCGATCTGACTCCAGCCTCATTAACCGCCATGCTTCCCTCCGCATGACACTTCTCTATTGTCCAACAGTGCATTGCTTGTAGCTCCCTAGACAGTGACTTACTTCAGGCATCTATATAGTACACACTTAACTCCGCTGCCTATAAGATCTCTCCCCATATCTTCGGTCACCCCAAACCCTCCAGGTGGCTTTCAAATCCAGCACAGGTATTACTGCACCATGATCTCCAGGAAGACGTCCCTGACACTCTCTTCTGGTTAGTGTTCCATTCTGTTTTACTATAAACACTTCCTTCTTTTATTATGCTTCTGTACTTTGAACACTGACTGGATTGTTGCACAAATCACACTGTATTATAATCTAGATGTTTAGACACCTGCTGCCCTACTAACCCTACATTACTAATGAATGCATCTCCATCAGTCTCCACAGGGTCAGGTACAGAGTGGAGGCTTGGTAAGTGTTGGCTGAATGGATGAAGGTATACATTCACAGGTTAACAACCAAGAAACTTAAAAACTGGCAACTTCTTATTTTCCTTCGCTCAAGTATCTGCATTTGCTCAACCCAAATAAGGTATTTTATGGTAGAATTTGGTTAACATATGAGGACAATTTAAAAGTTCAGGCAGTAAGGAAAAGAGATCACTGATTCTCTTTGATAGCTTCTTCCATTTCTTTCCAAGGCCACAAATTCTCTAAAAAAAAAAGTCTAAGTTTCTTTTTCACATTGACTCTTGTGAAGTGGTAGATGTCACTCTACAGAGAAAAGGCTGGAAGGGGTTTGGAGATTAATTCTATTTCCATTTTCCTACTGAAATTTTAAAATTCCAGTCGGACTCCATCCTAACACAAGTTGTAACTTTATTCATCCTTTTGCTATTGCTTACTCTACTAATTAATTTACTACTGGGACAAATTTGATGGCAAGCATATGAAAACTTTTTTCCCTAATGTATCCTATTTTAATACAATTATTTCTTCTTATCCACTATAGAAAGCCCTGATTGTAAGGTCATAGTTTATAACTGTAACCATCTTTATCAATCTATTTATTATTATATATTATAGTATAGATTTAGTATATTATATTATTATATAGTATATATATATTATATATCTATATCTGTCTCTTCAAGCACCACTGTAGCTACTGAAATCCCAGGCAACGTCATTTAATACAATTGATGAGTTTCTTTGTTATATTATTTCAGTGGGTGTTTTGGGGTCACACATTTTATTTTTACGTGTGTTATCATCTCTACAACACAGTTATTATTTTCACTTTAAATAGTCAATTATCTTTTAAAGAGATTTAAACATTAAGAAAACAGTCTTTATTACATAATAACCATATCTGGTATTCTTCATTTTTTTGTGTAGATCCAAATTTCTGTCTAGGATCATTTACCTCCTGCTTAAAGCACTCCCTTAAATATTTCCTATAATACAGTCTGATGGCAATGAATTCTTTTAGCTTTTATATGACAGAAAAACATCTTTCTTTACCCTCATTCTTGAAAGATATTTTTGGTGGGTAAATAATTCCTTTTTTTTTTTTTACATAGGTATAATCGACATACCTATTAGTTTCAGGTGTACAACATAATAATTCCGTATGTGTACATATCACAAAATAATCACAATTAGTTAAACTCTGTCATCATATAGTTATAAATTTTTGTTTCTCGTGATGAGCACTTTTAAGATCTACTCTCTTAGAAACTTTCAAATATGCAAGAGAGTATTATAAACAATAGTCATCATGCTGCACCTTGCATCGCCAGGACTTATTTATGTCATAACTGGGGATTTTTGCCTTTGGACATCCTTCACCCACTGTACCCACCCCTACCCCCTGCCTCTGGCAACCACTAATCTGTTCTCTGTATCTATGAGCTGAGTTTTTTTGGTCTTAGATTCCATGTAGGAGATCATACAGCATTTGTCTTTCTGTCTGACTTATTTAACTTAGCATAATGCCCTCAAAGGCCATCCATGTTGTTGCAAATGGCAAGATTTCAGTCTTTTTTCTGACTGAATAATATTCCATTATATATATATCACACTTTCTTCATGCATTCATTCATCAGTAGACACTTAGGTTGTTTCCATGTCTTGGCTATTGTAAATAACACTGCAATGAGCATGGGGGTGCAGATACCTTTTCAAATTAGCGTTTTCATTTTCTTCAGATAAATGCCCAGAAGTAGAATTGCTGGACCATATGGTAGTTCTATTTTGAATTTTTTCAGGAATCTACATACTGTTTTCTGTTGTGGTTACACCAATTTATCTTCCCACCAACAGTGCACAAGAGTTCCTTTTTGTCCACAGCCTGGCCAGCATTTGTTATCTCTTGTCTTTTTGATAGTAGCCATTCTAACAGGTGTCAGGTGATATCTCATTGTGGTTTTGATTTGCATTTCCCAGATGATTAGTGATGTTGAGCATCTTTTCATGTACCTGTTGGCCATCTGTATGTCTTCCTTGGAAAGTGTCTATTCAGATCCTCTGCCTAGGTTTTAATCAGATTGTTTTTCTGCTATTGGGTTGTATGAATATTTTTGTATATTTTTGATATAAACCCCTTATCAGATATATGATTTGCAAATATTTTCTCCCATTATTAGCTTGCCTTTTCATTTTGTTGATGATTTCCTTTGCTGTGCAGAAGCTTTTTAATTTGATGTCTTCCCACTTGTATATTCCTGCTTTGGCTGCCTTTGCTTTTGTGTCAAATACAAAAAATCATCACCAAGATCAAAGCCAAGGAGCTCACAGTTTATGTTTTCTTCCAGGAGTTTTATGGTTTCAGGTCTTACGTTCAATCTTTGAGTTACTTTTTGTCTATAGTGTAAGACAATGGTCCGGTTTTCCCAACATCATTTATTGAAGAGATTTTCCTTTCCTCATTGTATATTTTTGGCTCCTATGTCATAAATTAATTGACCGTACATGTAGGGGTTTATTTCTGGGCTCCCTCTTCTGTTCCACTGATCTGTGTGTCTGTTTTTAGGCCAATGTCATGCTGTTTTGATTACTATAGCTTTATAATACACTTTGAAATCACGGAGTGTGATGGCTCCAGCTTTGTTCTTCTTTCTCAAGATTCCTTTGACTGTTCAGGATCTTTTGTGGTTCCACACAAATTTTAGGATTGTTTGTCCTATTCTTGTGAAAAATACCACTGGAATTTTGATTGAGATTGCACTGAATCTGTAGATTGCTTTGGCTAGTATGGACATTTTAACAATGTTAATTCTTCCAAGCCATGAGCATGGAATCTCTCCATTTATTTGTGTCTTCTTCAATTTCTTTCATTAATGTCAATTTCTATGCTGATCATTTTTTTCTTGCAGGAAAGAAAAGATCTTGTCTCATGCTCTTCTTATTTGCCTTGTTTCCAAAAGATCTGTGTCATCTTTATCTCTGTCCCTCTAAAAGTAATGAATCCTTTTTTTTTACGGCTGCTTTTAGAATTTTCTCTTTATCATTAACGGTAAGAAATTTGATTAGCATGTGCCTTGTTGCAGTTTTCTTCATGTTTTTGTGCTTGGGGTTGGTTAAGTTTCGTGGATCTCTGCGTTTAGAGTTTTCATCAAATTTGGAAACTCTTCAGCCATTAATTCTTTAAATATTTTTTCTGTGCTAGTCCTTCCCTCTTTCAGAGACTCCAATTACTCCAATATTAGGACTCTTGAAGTTGGCCCACAGTTGGCTGATCCTCTGTTCATGTTTTATAGTCTTTTTTTCTCTCAGTATTTCACTTTGGATTATTTCTATCTCGATGTATTTATGTTCACTAAACTTTTGTCTACTCCGCTGTTAATCCCATCTAGTGTATTTTTCATCTGAAACACTGTAGTTTTCATCTCTAGAAGTTAGACTTGAGTATTTTTTAGTATATTCCATGCCTTAATTACTTAAAATGATCAATTTTTACTATAACTTCTTATACCTATGGAACACAGTTATAGAAACTATTTTCATGTCCATTTCATTAATTCATCTGTTTCAATTCCAGGTTTGTTTCAACTTATTGATTTTTCTCCTCATCATGGGTTGTATTTTCCTGCTTCTTCTCCATGTCTGGTAATTTTTTATTGGATGCCAGACATTGTGGATTTTTACTCTGTTGGGTGCTGGATGTTTTTGTATTCATAGACATATTCTGAGTTTTGTTCTAGGATGTGATTAAGTTATCAGGAAACAGCTTGATCCTTTCTGTCACTTTTTTCAAAAAAAAATTTTTGTTTTAAGATTTTATTTTTCCTTCTTCTCCCCAAAGCCCCCCAGTACATAGCTCTATATTTCAGTTGTGGGGCCTTCTAGTTGTGGCATGTGGGGTGCCACCCCAGCATGGCCTGATGAGCAGTGCCATGTCCGCACCCAGGATCGAAACTGGCGAAACCCTGGGCCACCAAAGAGGAGCGCACGAACTTAACCACTCGGCCATGGGGCTGGCCCCCTTTCTGTCACTTTTAAATTTTGTTACTCTTCCTGAGGCACCATGAATTACGAGGTTTGTCATCTTAGCTGGTGGGAACAGCACTATCCCTGGTCCTCTGGGAACTGAGAGGACTATTACCTCTAATCCCTTCGTCAATATTCAGTAACATAGAAATTGTACATAATGTATGAGCCAGTAATTCAATTGTGGAGAAACAGTTGCAATGTATATTAGAAGACAAGTAAAAGCATATTCATTGCAGCGTTGTTTGAAATACCAGAAAAGTCAAAGCTTCCTAAAGGCCTATCAGTAATGGATAGATTTATTGAGGGTGATACACTCACAGGGCAGAATATGCAGTAGTTTAAATCAATAAACTAGAGCTATACGTACCAACGTGGAAAGATCTGAAAAATAAGGTAGAGTTAAAAAAGCAAGTTGCTAAACAAAATATACAGTAGAATACCATTTATGTAAATTTTTAAAAACACCAAGAACAACACTATTAATTACACATATAGTAAAATTACAAGTATGAGTCAAGATACTTTAACAAACAGCTCCACAATCTCAATGGCTTCACAAAAGAGAAGAGTTTTGTCGTTGTTGTTCACGCTGCATATTCCATGCTGGAAGGAAGGAAGGAAGGGGACTTTGCTCACGTCACAATGGCACCTAAGTTGAAAGAGGTTCTACAACCTTCCTCAGTTACTTTAGTGAGGGGGAGGGGAGCAGTGAATTCCGTGCATGCTCTGAAATCTTCCATCTAGAAGGGACCCATATCATTTCTACTTGCACTCCATTCACCAAAAAGCAAACCACAAGTCCACCCCTAACTTCACAGAGGGACAGGGAAGTACCATCTGACTCATGTCCAGAAGAAAAAGAACAAGAACCTGTCAACAGCTCTAGGGACTAGATATATAACATAATGGCACAGATTGGAAAGATGCACCACATTCACAAGTGCTTGTTCCTAAGGGTAAGGAGGGAGGAAGGGCATGGAATCAGAGAGGGGTAGAAACTGCATTTCATCTTAATCTGTAACGTTCCTTTTCACAATTTTTTTTAAAAGTCAGAGAAAATAAATGCAGAATTCCTGACCATAATACTACCAGAGATTTTTATTCAATAGATCTACCTTAGGGCTCCAGCATCTATATATTTTTAAAGACAAAAAAATCCATTAAAAAAATTTTTTTTGATAACACTCTATTAGTTTCAGGTGTACAACAAAATGATTCAGTATTTGTATGTATTGTGAAATGATCACCACAATAAGTCCAGTTAACATCCATCACCATACATAGTTACAATTTTTTTTCTGTGATGAGAACTTCTAAGACTGACCCTCTTAGCAATTTTCAAATATGCAATACAGTATTATTAACTACAGTCACCATGTTGTACATTACACCCCCAGGACTTATTTATTTTAAAACTGGAAGTTTGTACCTTTTGACATCCTTCATCCATTTTGTCCATCTCCCCCCCAAAAATTTAAAAACAAAGTATTTTAATAAAATATTTGCTAATTTGGGAGTGGGGGTGTACATATGGTTATATCATCCTCCAGACTTTTCCTTATTTTTTTTACATCTCAAAGAGATGTTTTTAAACATTTACTCATCACATGTACAAAAAGGAAATAATCTAGTTTAGTCTTCTAATTTCATAGATATAAAACTAACACCCAGAAAATGAAGTAGTTTTCCCAATTTGCCCCACTAAGAGTCAAATCAATCTATTCACTAAGTCCAGTAATATATTATTAACATTGAAGGATACCAAGCCTATTATGAACACTCATTATGTTATAAAATATCAGAATGTTCATTATAAAAATTCATAAAGCTCCAGTAAAACTATACTAATTTATGTGATTAAAATTTAGAATACTAATATTACAGAAAATAAACTGTGCAACATTTATATGATTTAATGCTTAAGAATTTCAGAGATTAGCTTAAGAATGAAAAAACACTAAGCTTTGTTGTTGTACGAAGACTATATGTAGAATTAAAATGAAATCAGATGCTTAGAACTGAAATCTTACCTGTTCGTTTATTTCTGTCCACATAACAATACTTTAACTCATAGTCTTGTAATAAATCGTGAACTTCCTGAAAGAGACAAAATATGAGTTCAATAAACACACAAATGCAGTTAGTGGATAATCTATCTGTATTAGCCTGTCACTACCACCACAATCACCACCATCGCCACCACCAAGCCCCATGGAAAAGATCTTCCATGGATCTCCATCACTATCTAATTTAAAGGCATTCAAAGCCCATCAGATACGGCACCAACCGACCTCTTCAAACATGCCTCCCAACACACCCGCTGCACGGACCCACATTCCGGCTGAAATGAATGTCCACTGCCTCATGAGAGTACCACGCACAGCCCTCACTCTGAATTTCTCTTTCCGCCGGGACGTTGACCTCACATGGGGCTAATACACCACAAAAACTTCCAAACTTCACCTGAAATCACGCGCATCCTTTGAAATCTCAGCTCAAATGTTCTTCCATGAGGGTTTTCCAATTCTTTTCCACAGAATGACACCTCCCCACCCCTAATCCTAACAATAGTTAGACTTTATTTATGCCTCTCTTATAGAAAGAATATTAAACATTTCTATTTGTGTACTATGTGCTGAGTTTATAAGAAGTAACACAGCTGTAGATGCTTGTAGGACCAGCCTGTAGGATAAATAAATATAAAGTGTAAACCTAATTGGACATCCCTGGGTATGAAAACAAGGAAGCACACCAAGGTACGGTGCACGGGTCAGGTTAGTTCCCGGTGGTCCCCCGAGATGTTTGAACTGGCTTTCAGATTTGTGCTGCCTCTATTACTAACCCAGTCTGAACTTTTCTCTTCTGATATCAAACTTCCATCCACCTGTGGGCCTGAAACAGCATATTTCCTCTGTATTTCCCTAATTCTTCCTGTTAAATTGATAATACTTGAGTATAGGAATTGCATTTCATATATTTGTGTGTTATCTGTATTGCTTTACATATGTTAACCACTCAAATATACCTTAAAGTGAATGTAATTTAATTATTTCACCACTGAATTGATATTTGGTCTTGAAAAACTTGCTCATAATATACAACAGATGGAGTTATTATTTAAAGGAATTGGATGATCACATCATTGGAGATTCTGATCCCAGATGGGAGAGGTACAGCCAACCTGCTCAATGTTGCAAATGAATAAACTAAAGCTACACAAGTGCTGGTATGTTAAGTTCACAACCTAAACTAATTAATTCAATAATAATAATAATTATTATTACTGCTGTTAGTATAGCTGACGTTATTTTAGCTTTTACTAGGGACCAGAGCACTGAGCACACCCCTTTTATTAAAAATCAGGAAACCAGAGCAAAGCAGTCATATACATAGTAACTGACTGAGGGGAGATTCACCCATTGGTCTGGTTCCCGGGACCACAGCCCTAACCTCTAAGCCACACTGCCTTATTCCCTCCAGGATTAACTAAAAACAGTACACTGCCACCAACAGTTACAAAAACAATACCACAGCACCTGAGCAAGTGTTCACACGGAAATGGAAAATAAATACGAAGACAGTTACAGACTGAGAAATATTTTCCCTTTCAACCCAGGGCGAGGAGGAAAAGTGAGTGGTCTGATAGGGAAAGTACAAAAACAACGCTGGGTGAAAAAAGACAATCAGCTGTGATAAGAAAGGTCAAGTTGATAACTTAGAATTCCTTATTAGTAAGTCAATATTAGAAATGTCTTCAAATATATATACTTACCAATTTGTAAAATATTGTTTGATGAATTATATAGTAATATGATTAATATACATGTTAGGTTACTTATTACCATGGTCTTTTCTTTCTCTCTCTCTCTTTTTTTTTTCGTGAGGAAGACTGGCACTGAGCTAACATTTGTGCCGGTCTTCCTCTATTTTGTATTTGGGGCCACCACAGCACGGCTTGATGAGTAGTGTGTAGGTCTGTGCTTAGGATCTGAACCTGTGAACCCCAGGCAGCAGAAGCAGAGCATGTGAACTTAACCACTACACCACCAGGCTGGCCCTCCAAGATAATTTTTTACCTTGTAAGCTTCAGTGTTTTCTTGGACTTAGAAAAAACATATGCTATATTCTTCACTAAGAAAACATAACTCTCAATAGCATAACATATGCATCTGCCAATCGGCTAATTTAATACTTTATATAGAAGGTGACATGGTCTTGTTTGAAGGGATCCAGGGTATGCTTTTAGTTGCATTGACTCTAATCTCTCATTTCACTAGTTAACAGCTGTCAAATGCTAGATACAGAAGACATGACACTGCTCTTCACATTATCAAGTGTCCATAAACAAATGACATGTTATGTTACTCATTCAACTGGGAATCAGCTGAGAGAGATGTTAAGTATCCAAAGATACATTCTGCAACTTACAAATTGTATTTTTAAAATAGCCATATTTCTAATCATAGCTTTTCTTTGTATCAGATGTGGGATACAGATTTTGCTAACTGGGAAACCTTATAAATTTCCTGCAAAAAAAAAAAAAGAGAGAGAGAGAGAGAGATTGTTTTTCTCCATGCCCTGGTTGTTTTGACCCAGGCAAAAGTGGGTCACCCCTCAATTTGAGCCTCAGTAAGTTGGCCAAATTAAAAACTTAAAACCTGAAAGAGAGTCCTAACAACCATTTGCCAAAATTCTACTATGCTCCACCACACAGAACCAAAAGGACTAAAATGACCCACCCCTGTACTAATCTAGCTTTAGGACATTTCTATTAACTTACAAGCCAATTTTAAGGAACGAAGTAGCACCTTTGAGGAAAACAGTCCTCTAACTGGCAATGGCAGCTACAAATTTCTTACAATAAGATGAGTTCACCAAAATTGATAATTACTAGATAGCTTTAGTAACATATTTCCAGAGCAAATTCACTGTCACTGCCTGGAATTAAATGAAAAGTTTTGCACATATGAAATGGTTTCTGGGCAGAAGTTCAATAGCTTTCAGCTCAAAGCAGTCAGTCAAGAAAACCCCAAAAGTTAAATAACCATTGTTCCAGCTGCTCTGGACTTCTTCCTGAACGAAACCCAGCCTTAGTTTGAAAGTTGAATTCATTGTCTTCTAAGCCTTTCACAGACTTGCTTTCATTTAAAAAAGAAAACTGTTTGAAAAAAGGTTTTCATAGATTAAAGCACTCTTTTTGTAAAACCCACTGTTTTGGAAGGAAAAAAAGAAATATTTTTTATTTCTTTTTTTTTAGTTTTAAGTGACTTGATAATACACAAAGATCATCTGTAACATTTTAATTATGAGGCATAATAATGAAATGAGTGCCCAGGATCTCACGACCAAACTTAAGGCTTTAAGGACATCAGCAGCACGGTTCCCCAGTCCTCCACGGCCTTCAGTAGCTCCCACCGCCTCCCCGACAGCTGGCGCTCCTCCGGTAGGTACGCGCCCCCAAACCATAGGTTGTTTTGATTTGTTTCTGAGCCTCATAAACACGGTATTATGCTATTTTTAATCTTTTACGCCTTGCTTTTTTTTTTTTTTAAAGATTTTTTATTTTTTTTTTTCCTTTTTCCCCCCAAACCCCCCCCGTACATAGTTGTGTATTCTTTGTTGTGGGTTCTTCTAGTTGTGGCATGTGGGACGCTGCCTCAGCGTGGTCTGATGAGCAGTGCCATGTCCGCGCCCAGGATTCGAACTAACGAAACACTGGACCGCCTGCAGCGGAGCGCGCGAACTTAACCACTCGGCCACGGGGCCAGCCCCTACGCCTTGCTTTTTATACTTAATATTATGTTTCTAAAATTCACTCGTGTTCCACGTGGCTGCTGTTCCTCTGTCCACGACTGTCTGACAGTCTGTTCCGTGATCACAGTATGATCCACGTGTCAATTTTCCTATCAGTGAATATCTTACTTGTTTCCAGGTTGTTGCTGTTTTGCTACTAATATGTTTTTTAAAACTACTGTACATTCTTGTAAATTTTACGTCTCCTGGTGTCCTGTGCAAGAGTTTCTGAGGGAGTGAAATTCTTGGGCTGCACACGTGAAAATGACCATCTTTACAAGACGGTGCCAACTTATTTGCCGAATGGTTCTATCAGTTCACACTCCCAACAACGGTACGTGACAGTCCTTACAATGCATGGTCTTATCAGATACTTCAGTTCTGTCAATTTAGTGGATATAAAATTGTACCTCACTGTGGTCTTAATTTGCATTCCCTTGATTAATAAGGTAGGGCATTGTGATGGTTAGTTTTATGTGTAATTGGCTATAGTATCTAGTTATTTAAACACTAAACTAGGTATTGCTGTAAAGGTATTTTGTAGATGTGGTTAAAATCTACAGTCAGTTTACTCCAAGTAAAGGAGATCATCTTAGATAGTGTGGGTGGGCCTCATCCAATCAGTTGAAGGATTTAAGAGCAAAAGCAGAGGCTTCCTGGAGAAGAAGAAATCCTGCCTCAAGACTGTAGCATCAACACCTGCCTGAGTCTCCAGCCCGCTGGCATGCGGTACAGATCAGTCCACCAATCTCTATATATATGTACATAAGTACACACTAATATAATATTATACGTAATCTGTTTCTCTGATACAAGCAGCTTTTCACGTTTATTTTCCATTTATTTCCTCTTCTGAAAAGGATTTACTCATCCCTATTGCCCCTTTATGTACTGCGTTTGTCTTTTTATTGACCTATAGGAGTTTCTGAGTTTTTTTAAAACACATTCTGGACACTAAGCCTTTGCTGGGAACTACATTATAAATGTATTCCCCTGGAACTTAAGTGCTCTGTCATTTAGTTTATTTGTGGGTTCTTTTGGTAAAGAGAAGTTTTTCATTTTAATGAAGCCAAATTTATCAATTTCTCCCCTTACAATTTGTGCCTTGAGAAATCCTTTCCTACCCAAAGTCATAAAGATATTCTGTCTTGCAACAGTTTTGACATTTTCCTTTCCCTTGTCAGTCTTTAGGCAGTTGGAGTCAGCATGCTACGCCAGCCACGACTTCCAGTGCAATCTCGAATAGCAATGATTCTGGTATTGCTCCTAAGCTCAGGGGAAAAGTTTTCAATATTTCACCATCGAATATGATTGCTTTTGGTTTTTCTAGCTAATCTTTAGGTTTGAGGAAGTTCTCTTGTATTTCTGTTTGCTATGAGTTTTTATTAAGAATGAGTGTTAAATTTTATCAAATGTTTTTTCTGCATTTATTGAGATGACTTAAGTCGCATCCCCATGCCAGTGATCTCCAAATTCTTATTTCCACTTCAAACTTCTCTCCTAGGCTCCAAACTTATAAATGCTAGTGCTTGCTTGCAGCTGCATTTGAATGTTCCACACCAGATAATACTTGCTTTGGCCCACACAGGGCCTATCACACAATACCTTTCATGATATTAGCTGAGTAATGTGGTGTCAATTTTAACTTGGCTAAATTTTTAACAGCTTTCAGTTTGGCTGTTTTGCTGGAAAGTTCATGTGAATACCAACTTTTTGCCAGGGGAACATTTTGACGTGGCCTAAAAAAAATTAATAAACTTTTGCCTTTTTTATTAGCAGTATAATAATGTTAATGTCCTGAGTGCTCACTTTATCCCAGGTACTTTAGGCATTATCTCATTTAATCCTAACAACCCGATGAGCTGGATTTTAAAGCTGGATTTTATTACACAGATTTTAAAGATGAGGACATTGGGGACCAATGAAGTTGGGTGACTTGCACAGACAGGACGCGTGTCACGGATCTGGGATGCAGAACCAGGCCAACAGACTCCAGAGCAAACACAGCAACCTGCTGCACCCATGGTACCTTACGCGTCACCCACATAAAAATGAAACCTATGAGGTGCTTCTTCCCATCACATACTAATGCTTACTGCGTCACGGCAGTCCTAACCTTAGAACAGGGATCAGGGTGAGGACGAAGTTTGGGAGATAAAAAAAAACAAAAAACGTAATTTTCCCTTTTGACAGGTGGAAATCTGGCTGCACCACTCCCTTGTTTGCATATTTCAATGGCACCTCATTTCCCTGAAGATCAAATGCAAACGCCCTTCTGTGGCTGACAGTCACCTGCCCCGGCCAACGCGCCTGCCCTCTACGGAACCACGACCCCTCCAGCTCCAGGCCTCAGCCACCGGGAAGGAGTTTTTGGCCTTGCTCTCTCCTGCCTCTGGGACTCGGTACATCTTCGGCTACGAACGTCCTCCACCTTCCTCTTTCTCTCCCTTCCCCTAGCCACCTTCTCTCTCCCTGGGTCTCAGCTTTGACGAGTTTCTCTAAGAGCCTTTCTGAATCTCTCAAGCATGGCTCAGTATCTGGATATCTTTCCCTTCTACCTCCACTGCATTTTCTACTCTCCCCATCACAACACTGACAGCGCCTACCATCCGTACTTAACTCCTTACTCTCCTCCTCCGTATCTTCATTAGATTGCTGGCTTAGCAATAGCAAATACCATGTGCCTGCCTTGTTCACACACAGGGCTCCAACATCTAGCACAAAGCAGACCTTCAATATTAGTTAAATGCACAAATATTTGTTTCCACAGATTGCCTTCATCAACTCTGATACAGTATACTTCTTCCTGAGATTATTCTACAATCTTAACATAAACTAATACATGTTCAAAGTGTTCAAAAAGAAAAAACTGAAAATATACTTTCTTTACACTAACTATAACATACCTCACTTTTTTTTTTTTTTTGGTGAGGAAGATTGGCCCTTAGCGAACATCTGTTGCCAATCTTCCCCTATTTGCTGAGGAAGATTGGCCCTGGGCTAATATCTGTGCCAGTCTTCCTCTATTTTGTACGTGGGATGCCAGCACAGCATGGCTTGATGAGTGGTGTGTAGGTCCGCACCTGGGATCCAAACCCACAAACCTTGGGCCACCAAGGCAGAGCACACGAACTTAACCACTAGGCCACTGGGCTGGCCCCACAACTCACTTCCTTAAAAGGAAATATTTACATACCTCAAGCTAATTCATATTATATATCTCATGATCAGAGGTCCTCCTTGAGCACTTTGCTTGCAGACGTCCCGAGGAAGAGCACTTCAATCTCCAGGAGACACTTCGATAACTGTCTCTCCCAAAGAATAAGCCTGTGTAAATCACCATCTTTTCTCTCCAACGCACAAAACGTTTTTTCTTCCACGTACCACCCGGATGTGCTACTGCATTCGTTTTCTACGGCTGTGCAACAAACTACCACACATCAAACTGATGAAAACACCCATTTATTATCTCTCAGTTCCGTGGGTGGAAAGTCCAGGCAGGCTCAAATGGGTTCTCCGCTTAGGGTCTCTCAAGGCGGAAGTCAAGGTGTTGGGCAGGCTGGGCTCTTACCTGTCTCCTCGCCGGCTGTCAGCTGGGGACCACTCTGAGCTCCTAGAAACGAAGTCCTCCTACGTGGCCCACTCCATCTCCAAACCCAGCAACAGTGCATCAAACCCTTCTTGTGCTCCAAACCATCCGACTTCCGCTACTAGCCCAAGAAAATCCTCTGCTTTTAAAGGGCTAGTATGATCAGATTGGGCCCACCTGGACAATCTCCCTTTGATAACCCTAAGTCAACTGATTAGTAACCTTAATTACATCTGCAAAAACCCCTCCATCATGTAACGTAATAATTACACGTGTGATATCTTGTCACATTCACAGTTCCACGGATTAGAAATCTTGTGGGACCATTTTTCAAATTCTGCCTACCACAACTACCACTAATAACAGATATTGCTTACCGTACACTTACACGTAATTCACGCAAAATATCTTATTTAATATCTCAGGGTTCAGAGCTCAAGCCAGGTGAAGAGGAATCTGCACAGGAGGAAAACCCAGCACACAGTGTGAGAACTCAGGCAAGGAGAGGAGGGCTTCTGGCCGGTGGACCAGCCCAGTCCAGGAGGATGGAGCCTGAGAGGGATGCGCTGGGCATATGCACAGGGGAAGGGGCAGCCATCTGCAGTGGTGATGGGAGATTTACAACATAGAGGGGGATTGTTCAAATAAGTAAATCTATTAGGGATAACGAACACCAGGTTTCTCATTGTCAGAAAGAGGGGTGACACATATGGAGTGGGCAAAAAGTAGAATGAACTCTATTGTGTTAGATTGCAATTTGATGTATCAGTGTGAACACATTATTTTTGATAGATGAGATAGAGGTGTAAACATATGTGCATATACATATCCAAACGTTTATATATTCTCCAGCTCTGTCACTAGGAGGACCTGATAGCAGTGACATTCAATGGCAATGATCACATGCAGCTCCAGATCCTGTCTTCCTAACAGTATTTACCCCTAAAGAAACGAGGCGCTGTAAGAGCCATCTGGGGCCACCATAACAAAATACCATAGACCGGGTGGCATAAAGAACAGAAACTTATTTTCTCACAGTTTTGGAAGCTCGAATTCCAAAACCCAGGTTCTAGTTGATTTGGTTTCTGGCAAGATCTCCCTCCATGGCTTAAAGACAGCCACCTGCTCACTACGTCCCCACACAGCCTTTCCTGAGTAGTTGCACACTGGCGGGAGGGGTGGGGTGTGAGGCACACAGCAGAGAGAGAGCTCGCTGGTGCCTTTTCTTATAAAGACACTAACCCTGTCAGATCAGGGCCCCACCCTTATGACCTCACTCAGTTACCTCCACAGAGGCCTCATCTCTAAATACAGCCACACTGTGGGCTGGGGCATCAACATATGAATCGAGAGACCACAAACATTCACTCCATAACAGATGCCTTCATGAAATGGCTGATTCCAGGGCTGGAGCACAGAGAGTACAAAACAAGTGGCAACATCTTGTTGCGTCAAAAAGAAAGGAAGTACTCAGTGAATGATGGGGATGTGCCAAAAGGACATAGGACCCTTCCCTTAAGAGTGTGCTGGAATTAGGGACTTGTTCCCAAAGAACAGTGAGCAGGAAAAATAGTGTTACCAAGCAGTGATGGAGCAGACGCCACTAACATTACCAGGAGTAAATCAGTTCATGCCACGTACCCGAGAGACGACCGCTATCAGAGTGAGCATCGCCTCTGTGGAATTCTTCCCCAAATTCCATAACCCTGATCTCTCATGGGAGAAACATCATACAAACCCAATTTGAGGGGCACTCTCAAAGATATCTGACCAAAACTGTCAAGGTCATGAAAAACGAAGACAGACTGAGAAACTGGTGAACAGAGATCAAGGAGGCACGACGCCTAGAGGCAACGTGGTGCCCTGGACTGGATCTCGGAACAGAAAAGGACACAAGCGAAAACACTAAGAAAGCCAAACAAAGTCTGCAGTTCACTTAATAATAACGTACCAACGTTAATTTCTTAGTCTTGACTAACGTCCCTGGGTCATGTGGGGAAACTGGGTAAAGAATCTGTGGAAACTCTATGTACTATCTTTGTTAGTTTTTTTGTAAATCTAAAATTATGCCAAAATAAAAAAAAAGAGGACACAGGAGCCAGCTTGAAGCAGCTCCCAATACCCAAATCAAAAACAATTTAAGCATCAAAATAAATAATCACAGTAATAGAGTACAACCCACTGAACAAAGGAAACCATGAGCCTATTTCTTATATAAATTAATAAATGAATAAATTGAACGCTTGAAAGGGAATAGAATATTTACAGTCTTAACTATCTCCCCTCAAAATCCTTATTAATTCCAAAGGGAAAAACTTTGCCTGGAGAAGCCTGGCAGATAAGACTTTAATAAAACTCAACCAAAGTGATCAAAGTTAGCTTTATCAACAAGGGGACGAATCTAAAATGTGAACGTTCTCTGATATTCCAGCCAAGCACACACAACTTGAATCTAATCATGGAGAGACATCAGACAAACCTAAATTGAAGGACGTTCTATAAAGTAACTGGTCTGTAATCTTCAAAAGGGTCAAGGTCATAAAAGTCAAGGAAAGACTGGGGAGTTATCCTAGGCTGAAGATGACAAGAGAGACACGACAACAAAACGCAGTATGTGTTTCTGAACCGGATACTTCCATTGTAAGGCATATTAACGGGACAACTAACAAAACTTAAATGCAATCTGAGGATTAGACGGCAGTATTCTGACTCTGATGGCAGTAATGGGGTTATATTGGAGAATGTCCAAATTTGTAGGAAATACACAATAAAGTACTTGGGGTGGGAGAGCATCAGCTCAGTACTCACTCTCAAACAGTCCAGGAAAAAAACGCTCTTTGTATTGTACTTACAATTGTTCTGTAAGCTTGAGATTATTTCAAAATTTAAAACTTTCCAAATTCCCAAGTCCTTGTTTATCGCCATTACTTCTACTCTAGATCAAGCTGTAAAAAGACCCACAAGGTACAAAGTCAGAGAAATGGAGACTAATCTAGAATCAAAAGCAAGCAGTCATGCTTTTGGGTAACAGAAAATCCAAAGTCCAGGAAATAAAGGCGCGCAGGTAATTGCTGTGGTGGGCGAGGAGAGAGATAAAAACCAGCTGGCTGGGGCAGAGGGTGCGGCAGGGCTGGGCGGCAGGAGGTGGCGTTGGGCGGGGCTGGGCAGGAGCGGGTGGCACCAAGAGAGGCAAAGGATAGCGTACAAATACAGGCTCAAACTCAGTGAACTCTAACACGGTTTTGGCAGTCAGGTGGTAACAAACACTCAACAGAAGGCTTCAAACACCCAAAGAAAATGCACCAGCATAGGGAAGACGGAAATAAGCTCACAAATCTAAAGACAACAATAGCAAATAGGCACAAAATTAAGCACCAAATGCCTAGAAAACAAGTTAAGGGACTCCCAAATCTAATAAGAGAGAGAAACTTTTTTCTTAGCAATAAATACTTATCGTGAGGCACACTGAACACCACAATAGACAACAGCCTTGACATGTTTTAAAGAGAAACATTCTTCATATCCATCTTGGACTTTCAATAGATGTTAAGGGGGAATATTATACTGTAGCTCCTGGTAAACCTCTTAAGAATAAACTGTTTTGAGCATCCACTCTGCACCAGGCACGGTACCGAAAGAGTCAGTCACGTGTCGCTGGGTGGCCAGGGGACCACGAGCTTGTACATCAAACAGGAAGTGACGCAGCTGACTTTTTAGATAGAAAATTAAGAAGCCTGATTTATAACCTTGTCCAGATGGAGAATCATGCCACGTATGCAGAAACGTGGCCCTCAGAAGTTCCCGAAGAAAACCCTTCTCAAGCCGTAGCTTTGGGTCTGCTCCGGTGGTCCGCACTCAGCTAAAGACCCAAAGGCGGGATCAAAATTTCACTGGCCTGGAAAGGCGCTTCTCAACCTGCGTCTGCCATCCCCAGTGAGATCAGGGGTAAATTACATGAGACCCATCATCCCTTGAAATTACATGCAAATTTTTGTGTGCCTATGAATATGAGCACATTTTTGGAGAGAAGGTTATAGCTTCCAACTTACTCATGAGCCATAAACAGTTGACTGATTGAATAATTATATGTGAATGGAGTGAGTTCACTGCCGAGAAAGCTAACAGTTTCATGAGGCAAAATTTGTTCATCTTACAAACCAATCCTGAGTTTGCCGGCCACAACAGAAGTTAATAGAAGTACATTTAGAACAAAGTAGCTGAGGAGTCCCCTTCTGTTTTAAATTTCCCTCAGAGCCATGTGTCAGGTTCTAGGTTAAACACCAGCGATACAAAGGTAAATATTACATGATCCCTGTCCTTTGAACCACTGACAAGACAGCGTGTGTGGAGGGGAATTACAATTATCACACAATACAGGATAAGAGTATGAGCTTTGGAATCAGACACATTAGTTTGTCTCCACTCTACCACTCACTGGCTGAATGACCTTAGGCAAATTGCCTGACATTAATTTTGCATCTGTTTCCCTATCAATAAAATGGGAATAAGAAATCCTGATCTCTTTTACAGCCTTGAAATGAGAACTAAATATAATGTCAACGAAGCACAACACACAGTGCCTGGCAACAGTAAGCACTCGATAGACAGGGATTGTTACTGTTATTATAGATGCCCAGGGGAAAGAGACACTTGTTCCAGCTGAAGGATCATAGGGAGAGCTCAATAAGACAACCACGCTCCATTCCGGGAGCCACATTCTAAGAGATCAATGAGCAAGAGGTAGTGGTGAGTGTTCAGAGAAGAATCAATAAGATGCCGAGGAGACTCAGACTCGTGTCCTAAAAATGAGTGGCGTGAAGGAACTGAAGTTAAAAGTTAAAAAGAGAATGCCATGAATTCTCTCTAGTGCTGGTGGGGAGAACGTGGATCAAAAAAATCAAAATTTCAGGGAAATAAATTTTACATATTCAATAAAATAAAACACTTATAACAAAGAAGGTTATCTGAAGCTGGAGAAGGATACCTTACAAAGCAGTGATCTCCTCGAAACTAAAGGTGGTAAAAGTGTGCTAGAATTCATGTGTTGAGGACTCTGTAAATATAGTCATATATTCATATATTAAGGAAAAAGATTAGATAAAATATCTTCTACCACCCTTTCCAATACTGAGATTTTATGTTTTTTAATTAGAATTCTATAAGAGTGGGGCTGGCCCCATTGCATAGTGCTTAAAGCTCAGTGTACTCTACTTTAGCCCGGGGTTCATGGGTTCAGATCCCAGGCGTACACCTACACCACTCATCAGCCACGCTGTGGCAGCAACCCACATACAAAATAGAGGAAGGGTGGCCCAGATGTTATCTCAGGGCTAATCTTCCTCAAGGAAAAAAAGAGGAAGATTAACAACAGACATCAGCTCAGGGTGAATCTGCCTCAGCAAAATAAAAAACATACTTTGATATAAAAAAATTCTATATTAGTTAGGATACTATTGGTTGGTAGTAACCTAAGACCCAACCTGAAATCAATGAAACAATAAAAGAAATGTAACGGCTGGCATAACTATGAAATCCAGAGGTAAGTCAAGTTTCAGATATGGTTTGATCAGGGCTCCAGCTCATCTTCTCTACTTTTTCTTTCCAAGTCAGTCCTCCTTTGGATGTCTGCTCTGTCCCCAGACTGTCAGCTGTAATAAGGACAATATGTTCTTGCATTCATATCCAGTGGGAAGAGAATCACTTACCTTAACAAGCAAACAAAAGTCCTAAGCTTCTCTCCTATACTAGCCTGGAATAATCACTGTGGCCAAGGGACTACCATGTACTGACTGGCTTGGGTCCAGGTTACTGCCCATCCTTTAACCCATTCCAATGGCAAAAGGGAAGAATCTGTTTGTTGGTTTATGTCACCCCAACAGATGGGGATAGAGATCAAACCCACCTAAACCACACAGTTGCTAAATAATGAGGGAGGGTAGGTTCTCAAAGGAAAACCTGGGTGCTATTAGGAAAGATAAGAAGAATCGAGATTGGGTAGGCAACAGCATCAGGGTCTCAGCAAGAAGCAGATGGCACGTTCAAAAACTAAGTAATTGGATAGAATTTCTTTAAGAGACTATCTACAAAGGCTTAAAGAAAGCCTATGGTTAGCAACAGTGCCCTACAACCCCCAGGGCTAAGGAGACAAGGGAACGATGATTATGACAACCGAGAGCGCCCAGTTGCATGGAGACAGCCACCAGAAAGAAAATGCGACCTTTGAAAGAGAAAACAGCCAACCCGAGGTAACCTGGTAGAGGGGCAGCTGAGTGAATCAATGCCCCAATCTCTCTCTCCTCCACCCTCGATCTCCCCCAGTGGCTCTGGCCAAATGCGACCAGAAGCCAGAGGATGGGAGAGGCCTGCTATTGCAACCCACAGTCCAGGCAAGCCTCCCGGGACACAGAGCAGGTGGGAAGGGCGGAGACAGATCTGGAGGAACAAACGGGAGACATTCAGTACACGATCCCGGATGGTCCTCCGCAGATAATCACGAGCCAAAATATACAATACGGACAAGCGTCCCAGGAGGTCTGATTTTCCCACTTCTCACCTACTAGCCCTCTCTGTGCACTCTCCCCTTAGAGCAAGGCAGTTGTCTCTTTATGCAAACAAAATAGAAACAGAGCCGGGGTTTTGGATAAGCAACTATAGAATCTTTAAATATATAGATAATTTTGTTTATAAAATTTACATTTAACATTCTTTCATTTGCCTGTTTCTGCTGGGCTAAGTAGAGTTAAGCATAAAGCTCTTGCCCACAGATAAGAAATGGGCCCTGGCAGCCCTTCAGGGCCACTGGCTATAAGGCAGGAAAGATAAAGTGCACATGAATGAAGGGACAAACTCAGGGGGTTAGCGATAGGGACCCCTTTGCAGCAGGAGCCTTCCATCAGTTACCTCATCTGATGCATCCCTGATCTTCTGAACCTTGTTTATTTCAAGAGCAATTCCCCTAAATGCAACTCCTCCCTGAGAGGCTGACACGAGACACAGGTGCAGCCGTCAACGATGTGCGCTGGGAGAGCCTCTGCTCCTGAACAAAGCTGATTAGATGTTATTGTGCTGTTTAATCTCACGCTTCAGATGCATCATAGCTGAAACAGGTGGTAAAATGCTGCCCAGCAAAACTAAACACCGTCTCCCATATTTTTCCTACAGGAAAACAGGCTGAAAGTCCAAAAAATAACTTATAAGCATAATCCATTCATTAGGAAGAGGTCTACAAGCCACCAGAGACTTCCCTGGCCTGCTTGTTGACACCCAGCATTGGGATGCTAACCACCAACCGCTCCTCAAGTGTGTCTTCAGAGCAGAGAACAGCATTGCCGAAACACGCGTCAAGACTTTCCACTAAGACTTGAAACTTACCAAGCCAGTGGCGCCCCGGAAATCTAGAAGTGTATTCCTCTAGCAGCTTTCAGTGTTCTTGTTACATTGGGACTAGGATAACAAAATACACGGAAAAGAAGTAGAACCCACAATTCAATTCTGATTAACTACATTAGAAAAGAAAACGTAACGGATAAGTTTTAAGTAGTATAAACTACACTAAGAAAAGTAACCTTTGGAAGTAAGCAAAATGGCATTAACAATGAGAAAAAGAATAATTTCAAAATGTGAAAATACCTCAGTATTGTCAACAAAAAGTGAACAGCAGCCCTGTTTTAAAAAGAGGCAATAATTACTCCATATATTGTTAGAGAAAAAGAATGTATATTTTAAAATCCCACACAAATTTAAATTTTGTGTTAACACAAAGTATACGAGAAAATTCTATTGGTGTCTGACTAACATAAAAGAAAAATTGGAATAAGTAGTTTTCAAAAAGAAAACCAATCAGAGTTCCCTACATCTGGTGGTGTTATTCTAAAAGTGCTTAGCTGATAACCCTGTGCTTTCAAATGGGCCTCCGTGAATCAAGTTTCTCAATTCACCACCATAACAGAGCACTTCACAGCGGAGTCAATAACACCAAAGCGAGACAATAGGATGTTTCTTCCATTATTGATCCAGCTGTCAGCCCTAAGCACTTCACATTTTCTTCTAATTACACAGTAAAATCTCCTTCAGATTTTAAAATAAACGCAACCACAACAAAACACATGTACACAAATATGACATGTAACAAAAAACTAAGCAAACTCAAATGATACAGGAAAGAAATGCCACTGCTTTCCCCATGTTGGAACTCCAGCAACAATGCTATTGAAACAGAACTAGGTTAACCACAAAATATAAACAATTTATAGAAATGCAATAAAAAACACATATTAGGTCATTACCTTAACTAATCGAAATTCTAAATTCAGAGTTGCAAAAGACTATTCACATACATACACACACACAACGGCTATTACTAAGAACCAGCGTTCACAACATTGTTATTCACTATAAATAATTATAATAATTATTATAAGTATTATTCACAATAAATTAATCACTATAATTACATTCCAAAACACTAACATTCAAAGATACAACTATAAATATCCAAATCACAGTGGCAGGAAGTACTTGGGGATGTAGGTAGTTTGATAAAACTAGAATCCAATGCAGGACTAATAAGAAATGAGACTGGAGAGGCTGGCTGGGTGGCGCAGGGGTTAAATGTGCACGCTCTGCTTTGGCGGCCCGGGGTTCGCCGGTTCAGATCCTGGGTGCGGACATGGCACCACTTGACAAGCCATACTGTGGTAGGCGTCCCACATATAAAGTAGAGGAAGATGGGCACAGATGTTAGCTCAGGGCCAGCCTTCCTCAGCAAAAAGAGGAGGATTGGCAGATGTTAGCTCAGGGCTAATCTTCCTCAGGAAAAAAAAGAAAAAAAAAAAGAAATGAGACTGGAAATGTAGACAGAAGCCAAGTCACAAAAACATTTCTATCCTAGCAACTGCTTTTAAACTGAGGTCTGAAGACTCCAAGTTGATAAACGAGTATGGGAAAATCATAGGATAAATATGGTGCATCTTCCATAAGTGTCAAGTTTGCGACAAAAAATTGAGAGACTTAAATTTCAACAAGTTTAGGTCACTGTTTTTACATTAAACCAAATTTGCTAATAGAACTTAATATGAATTTTTCAGACAGAGCAGGGAGCTTCAAAGCAATTCTACTCTTGCAGGAAGCAAATTCAGGTTCACTGCTCCTTCCAACTGGAGGAAAAGAGCCAAGGTGAGGGACGACCTGGGGAAGAGTGTGAGAGGTGCTGCTGCGGATGTGGAGCCGGAGACTTTCATTTTTAAGTAGCAGAGTGACACAAGCAGACTTGTGCTCTGGGAAGCAGTAAGCAAGACAAGCTAAAACATAAGGGACAGGACAAAGATGAGGGTGGTGACAAACACAAAAGCTGCAATAGTCTGCGCAAGAGATGAAGACGACACGAACCCAAGTTGAGGCCATGAAGACAGAGGGCTGGGAGGACTCGAGCAAGCGTGGGGGCCCACCAGACCGCGCCTGCTGGCCACACGGTACCCTTGCAGTGCGCCAGCTTCCGAGAACTTATTAGCATAAGGATGTTCATATTCTCAGAGCTAGTGTCTCTGTCAGGTATTTGATACAGGGACCTTCAAAAGCCCCCACTTTAATGTAAGACTTCCAGAGTGCCTTCTAATCATAGGAAGTGTAAAGTTGTGGAACGCTATTGGAAATGTTTTACCAAAAATTAAACAAAATTTGACTAAGATTTGTGAAAATTATGCTTAGCAAAGAAAATATCCATGTTTTCAAAAATGTTGAAAAAAATGACGAGGCTCCTACTAATCGGTGACCAACGCAGCTTTGCTGGAGACACAACCATACAGTTTGGGAATCAGAGTTAGCAATGGCGTTTATCCTTCACACGATATTCCAGAAAAAATGCATCAACACAGAAGACTCTTCTAGGAAAGAACAAGAATTCGAGTGTTTAAGATATCTGATTACTTAACAACTGAACACAAAGTCATAACTTTTTTTAACTATGTTAGTCATAAGGAGCAAATACGTAGTTTAGCCAGGTGATAGCTGCTAAAAGGCACAAAGTAAAATTAAAATTAAACCTTCATCAGTAAATTGACAGTAAAATGCAGCCACTAAGAAAAAACAGACATTAGCATTGTTAAGGGAAATAAAAGATAAAAATACAAAATATCCTTGCAGAATATATTCACGAAAACATTACAATCTGAGAAAAAGTAGATATAAATGTTAATTTTATCGGACCAATAAGAATAGTAATTCTCAATCTAAATAATCTAAAGAAAAGCGTGTCTTTTCATTGCTTTTAGAAATGAGCATACTTTGGTCTATTCTATTTATGTAGCACAGACCACTGATAGTTAGAATACAATTGTGAGCAGAAAACTAGCAAAGGGACAAGTCTGGAAGACGATAGGGGAAAAAAATACTACTCGCACAAATGCTATCTGTAATCAAACACTGATCAGCTTAGATTTTAAAACTACACATCAGAAATTTTAAAAACATTTTATTATGGAAATCACTATAGAAAAAAAATCAAGGCTAGAGCAAGTCTGGAAACTATTCTCCAGGTCCTAAAAACCTTTTTGCTTTTAGATGAAACTCTTCAGTTCTCAAAAACCATGGCACAAGAATTTACCTGAACATAAAAATTTAAGATACTTTCCTTGCCAGTAAAAGACTCATCTAGACAGACAGGTCTTATCCCAATTTTATTCGACAGTTCATGCCTGCTCCCTTACAGAAAACCCTAAGATTTAGGCTAAACATAAATTCATAACAGAGACAGAATATCTCAAAAATACAAATCAGTGTAATTCTCACAAAACCTCTGTCCATCACTAACACCAGGTAACGAAAACTGTTCCTTTTATTAGACCCTTTGATAAATTTTTTCACGTCTCTTGAGAAGGGAAATGAGAAAGATACCAACAGCAAAGCAACAACAGACAGCCTGTCTAGAATTTTGGGTATAAATATTTTTAGAATTACCGCAAGGAAATGTGATAAGAAAAATAGTTGACATTCTTACAAATGAAACCAAGAGACCTCTCCGTCTCTCTTGTCCTAGATTATCTACACACAGAGTTGCTATTTCCTCAACTTGCTTTTTTAAATGCCATCTGCCAATTCCAAGCTGCCTCCTCCTGAGCTCTCTCTATCTGCATGGGCAGGAGAAAGTGGTTTCTATGAAATCAGTCCATTGCAGGTGTCCTTACAGGTTGCATCACAAAACATTACGACCTGATGGGAAGTAGACAAGGATGCAAAGAGCTGAAAGAGGGGTGAGATACACAATACTAACAGAGACTTCTTTGCTTTACTTTTTGAAACAAAATGGCCCCTCATGCATATGGGTTATAAGGTTACCTGCTCACATTTACTGTGAGTGGCTATGTAAGGTCTAATGACATAGGAATGAGATGTTGGTCTCATTATTTTATGGATCTTAGGGAAGAATGCCCTGCAATTATCAAAGGCCAGCCCTCTGCAAGTCCATGCACCCTGTTACAGGAGGAACTACATGAATTCACCCAAATCTGCAACTACCAGCACAGCCCACACACACCCCCGCCCCCCCCCCCCACACAAACTACCTAAATTCAAGTTCTAAGTGAGATATACCTGAACGTGCAGACAATTCAGAAACCCTAAAGAATAAAAAAACAAACGTCTCACTTTTTGGTAAAACAAAAATACTTATGTATACATACGCCCAGGAAAAGAAAGATAACATCCCACGTTAACAATGGTGATCTTTAAGCGTCGAAAATGCAGGTGACTTCTCTTTCCCCCTTGGCGCCTCTCTGTCTTTTCTTGCTTTCCTACAATGAGCGTGTAACTTTGGCAATCAAGGGGAAAAGTCAAATAGATGCAGAGCTTCTAATCTGAAAGCAACAGTTAATCCGGATCCGAGAGACAGAGCGGCCGTCTTGGAGCCTCTCCGACTCTGGGAGTTCGCCCCCCGCAGTCCTCGCCCGCCGTGCCGGCCGCCAGGCCCCCGGGTGCAGGGAGCGCCCTCCACGCCGGCCCCGCACGCGGAGCCCACGGAGCGGTTTCATACAAACTTGGGCAAGCGCTTCGGCGGCAGCAAAACGCACTCCCAGCTCGCCCGTGACCCCGCCCCCAGGGCACACTCAGGTCCCCAGGACCCCGGGGGGGACCCCCGCCCCTCTCACCCGGCTCCCCAAGACTTGGGCCCCCAAATCTGTGCTGCCCAGCTCACCTCCCCTCTCCTCCCCCTCCAGCTGCCCCGACCCCCTCCCCCGGACACACCCCTGGGCCACTGGGGCAGGAAGGAGAGGGCCGGACCTCCAGGCAGCCGCCCCGGATTCCCAGGACTCTGGACAAGCCGCTTCGCAGCCCGGAGCCTCCGTTTCCTAATCTGCCACCCTCGCAGGGGGCACCGCCGTGCAAAAGCGACCGAGCGTGCTCCTAACTCTGCCGCGACCCCTCCGCCCCCGCCCGCTGCACGCTGGCCCCTCGGGGCGGCGTCCCTCGGCGCCCCGCGCCCGGTCCGCGCACCTGGCAGCTGCTGTCCTGGGGCAGGTTCTTCACCAGGATTTTCCTGCGGTTGCTCAGCTCCCGGCGCATCCGCTGCAGCCGCGCCGCCACCTCCTCGGGGTGCAGGGCGGCGGGCGCGGGGCCGCGGGCGTCCTCGTGC
>NC_060284.1:3794887-3853021 GCF_021613505.1 Equus quagga | reverse complement strand
GTGCGGGCGCCCCCGCCGCCCCGGACGCCCGGCCCGCTCTGCGGATGCGCCCCGGGGCGGCGGCTTCCGGGGCCTCGAACCCGGGCCCCCGGCACCCCCAGGCCCCCCCCCACGTGACGCCGCCGCGGGCCCCGGGCTCCCCTCGGAACTCCTGCAGACGCGAGCTCGGGCCCCCCAAACCCCGGGGGGCGCTCTGTGCTCGAGATGGGCGCATCTGGCAGGGAAGTTTGAGTTTACGGGGAAAGATACAATTTGAGATTTTCTAGGGAGCACAAAGAGAGATCTTCTGGCGGAAATTGTATGTATTTGGAATAACCTGATCGCAAAGTATTTTCCTAGCTGTGTATGGGGTAGGAGAAAGCCTGCGCCCTTCACCCGTCCCCGCAGGCCCTGTGGTACCGTTCCTGACATGTAAATCCTGGAGGGGTGCACATGCAACATAGAAAGCGAGGCCGGAACAAAGACTGAAATGGAAGAGGAGCTGTGGCGGAGGGCTGGAGAATTCGCCGCTTGGAACATTGTTTTAATTGAAACTTGGAGGGAGTGTTACATTGCAGAACTATACTTACTCGGAGTGATGTTATCAGATCAGACAATGTGGCAGCCTGTGACTGGCACGAGCCCAAATGACTATCAGCAGAGAGAACCATGCATCTTAACTAAGTATGTGGCATGCAAACACACTCACGAAAAAAAGCCGGTTTAACACCAGTATTATTCCATTAGGGGGAAATATTTTAAATAAATGTAACCAAGAAATAAAAACAAGGGACTAAAAAAAAGACTATGTATTCAGTACTTACACTGTGCCCCCCACATGTTTCTAAATACTTTACATCTATTTCGTTTACTCTTCACAATAATCCAGGTTTATTTTAGATTCTATTTTCCTCACTCTACGCATGGAGAAATGGAGTTTGGTATGCTCAGTTCTAAAGCCCAATGCTCTGAATAATATAAAAAGATTCACCTGTAATCCTGAACTCATGACTGCTAATATTCCTGAATTTATTCTCTGCCAGTAGATACTTGTATCATTAAAATGCTTCCGCGGTGCAGCCCTGTTTAGGCAGCACTATCCCCAACAGCGAAAGGGTGGAAGCAACCCAAAGGTCCATCTACCAATGAACAGATATGCAAATTTCTAGTACATACACACAATGGAATATTATTCGGCCGTAAAAAAGAATAAAGTACCCCTGTAAGGCAGAGGATCCTCCAAAACATTGTGCTAAGTGAAGGAAGCCAGGTACAAAGGTCACATGTTGCATGATTCCATTTATATGAAATATCCAGAAGAAGTAAATCCGTAGAGACAGACACAAATTGGCGATTACCAGAGATTGAGGGAGGAGAGAAAGGGAAGCAACTGATTACTCCCTACGGGTTTCCTTTTGGGGTGATGAAAATGTTTTGGAATCAGACAGAAGTGGCAGTTGACAAATCAAGTGAATATACTAGTCACTGAATTGTTCACTGTAAAATGATTATGTTATGTGAAATTTATCTCATAAAAAAGAATTTGTAATGATATCTTGCAGTTTACAGCTTTGTTACCTGCTTTTTACAGTGTATTTTCTGCGCCTCTTTCTTTGCCAATATAATGGAACATCATTATTTTTCATGGCTGCATATTATTCTATTGTGAGAAGTACCCATAATTTACATCATTAATCTCCCAGGATTCGACATTTTCATCTGTTGTAAGCAGCACTGAGATTAATATCTTTGTGTTTATATTCACAGATTCTTAATTTTTCCAAAAAATAAAGAACTAGAAGCAAAATTTCTTCATCAAAGAATAAGTATATTTAAAGATTTTTGCCGCACTTCCGAACTCCCTTGCTCAGTTTTCCCTACCACAGACATTGTCAGAGAGTGCATATTTTCCTGCTTCAGCCATGATAATTTGGTATCAAAACAATATCTCATTTTGGTTTTAAATTTTATTCCTTTGATTGAAAAGTTATGAGTTTAAACTCCGATAAAGCCCTCTTTTGTACGGCTGAGAGACTTCGAGAAGATTATTCTTTAAAGTGGGAAAGAAGCGTGAAGAGCCCTAGCACATCCTCTGACCTTGAATCACTCATTAAGTTTGAGAACATATAGTTATCCAAATGAGTACCGTCGTCTTGACAAACCTGTATTCGGTGTCTCTTATCTATTAGGCAATATACATAACGGCACTAAGAATACACAAATGATTTAATAGAGCTCCTGGAAGATAGGGGCTCCGTCTCGTTGGAAGAAAATTATACAATAATTATAATTAAAAGTGATAAATATGCAAATAGAAACATCAGGAGCAGCCCTGCAAAACAGTGATCTAAGTTTAATTTTAGTGATGTTGCTTTTGCTGAAATATTCTTCAAACTGCTTTTTTGGTATTGACTTTAGAATCTACGGCAAATTCTTCTGCATAGTTTCTGTGGTAGTAAATGTTAGAGATGGGTTTGACTTTTGGAAATAATTAAATGTTATTTGAAGCCAAGTCTGGTGAATGAATTGGGTGTTGATTATGCTCTTGGCATTATGATTATGTAATTGGAGTTTTGGGCCCCAAGTGGGACCTGATTACAGTGTTATCAAGTTATTAAACCAATTTTATTCAGTGGCTGCTTGGACTTGATTCTCCTCTTTGAACAATATTGCTGTGTCCTGTAGGGCAGTGACTTTCAAACTTTTTTAATCCAATCCAGTGGGAAATAAGTACCACAGTGGGAAATATATTTTATATCGCAACCTCATAAACATACATACAGTTGAAACAAAGATTGCACAGATCGACATACCCTTACCTGAGGCAGCACACTCTAGTGTTTTCTATCCTATTCCATTTTTGTTAAAAAAAAATCACTGTGGTGACACTAAATTGATTTCATGTGCCACTAATGAGTCGTTCCTCACATTTTGTTAAACACCGCTCTAGGTGTCAAATCACCTATCTTTCCTCATTGTTTTGGCTCAACTGTATTCAAGGAATTCAGGGAAGTGATAGAACCTACTGCTTTTAAATTATCTAACTGAATTGATTATTATTACCACATAAAAGAAGTGGATGGAAACTGCAAAGACTTGGAAATGCTACCACAATTCTGAAGAGTTCGTCTCATTCCAGGTTTTAGTCTGACTCTTTAAATAGCAGCTTCTGTGGTGAACTAAAGGAACATTCTAATCTGAACCCGAAGTGGAGTGCAATTATCAAGCTGCAGCGTATTTGCCAATACCCACAGGTAATTATCATGGTCTATGTAATTACTTTGTTCTTAAAACATGAGTCATGTGCTCACTTTGCCTTTATTTTTAAAAATATTGGTGGTTAATTGTTGGGTTTTTTTCTTTTTTTTTTTTTTTTTAAGGAGTATTAGCCCTGAGCTAACTGCTGCCAATCCTCCTCTTTTTGCTGAGGAAGACTGGCCCTGAGCTAACATGTGTGCCCATCTTCCTCTACTCTATATGTGGGACGCCTACCATAGCATGGTGTGCCAAGCGGAGACGTGTCCGCACGACAAGTGGAGACACGTCTGCACCAGGGATGCGAACCGGCAAACCCTGGGCCCCCCGAAGTGGAACGTGTGCACTTAACTGATGCGCCACCGGGCCGGCCCCAATTGTTGTGTACTTCTAAAGTTCTGCAATTGTGGAAATTGTTGGAGAAGTTTAATAAGTCTCAGTTTATAATGATAATAATACAGCCTCTTGTATCCAAGCGTTCTCATGCTTATATTATGATAATGTGGTGAAAACAAGTTAAATATATGAAAAGATTGTGTAAACTGTAAGAACGAGACACTCAGTTATCATTTATTCATTCAATGATATGTAGTGAGTGCCTGCAATGTGCCAGATACCATACAACACACCACATTTGATTGATTTTTGTTCAGAAATGTTCTTTTCCCTCAGGAAAGTAATTGCACGTCAGTAACTGCAAATTTGGCATGATAAATACTATGAATGAAGTACTCAATAGCACAGAGCGGTGTTGGTTTTGACTTAGTGGAAGCTATCATGATGAGCTGGGTTTTGAAGGACAACTAGGAGTTTTCTAGATAATAAGGGGCAAGTACAGAAACAAGGAACAGAAAGAGACCCAGAGGCATCACAGGGACGGGCATGTCCCTGAAATAATAAGTCTGGTGTTAATGAGGGCCGTGCTACTCTGGGGAGTGCAGAGGAAATAAACGGGAAAGGTAGCAGATGTCATTCCATTTTAAGGAGTTGATTCCATTTTAAGGCAATGCTTTCATATGGTATAAAAGGCAATCTCAGAGAGAAAAGGAATATCAGAGGCTCTTAGTCAGGGAAATGACACGATCAGATTTAGCTTTTTAAAAGATAATTCTGACAACAATGGAGAGAATCAATTTAGCAGGTCTTCTGTCATGGAGACCAATTAGAAACCTTTTGACACAGAGTAAAAACACTTGAGGGCTTATGCTGGAGTAGAATAATAACAATAACAAGTGTATTAAGTTTTGCATCGCTCACCTAAGCCTTTCTCCTTTGCTTCCTTTTTTCTTTATTTTACTTCACTTTAAACCCTATAATCAACCTGTGACGTGGCTAGTGCACACCTGTCTACCAATGAGGGATCAAAGGCAGAGAAGGTAACTTGTCTGAAGTCACACAGCAGGCAGGGGCCCCAGGAGTCCAGTGCAAATCCACCAGCTTTTGCAGCCCAGGTGTGTGAACTTGTGTCCCTGTAGCTGGAGGAGGGGCTGGATCGGTGAGACTCTTCTCAGGGAAACACAGTGGAGCAAAGCAGAAGTGGGATATAGGAACAGAGGAAGAAGGATCCGGAGCTAAGATACCTGGATTCAATTCTGTGTAACTGGAGCAAGCTATTTAAAGCAGGAGAGAAGAATTCGCGTATGCTGAGCCTCAGACTCTTCATCTCTAAAGCAGATAACAGCACCCACAGGCTATTCTTAAAGGCTGTTATGAGGATTAGATGAGGTAATGTAGGTAAAGCGCTGAGTAGAGTGCTTAGCTCAAGGGCTAGAGAAAAAGGCAGTCGTAGTGATAATAGCAAATACTAATTATTTTTAAAAGGCTTGGTGACTTATGGATGTCAGCACAGGGAAGGAAGTTAAGGATGGTGTCATGGGTTCTATGAGAGCTCAGACAGGTGGTCATACTGCAGCTGAAAGAGGCCACAGTTTGGGAAGTAAAGACAGCAAACTCGGTTTAGGCATCTGAGCTTCAAATCCTGGGATGTGTGGGTAAAAATACCCAGTAGAGTGTCTACAACTCGTAAGAGAACTAGGTGGTTCAAACGTGATTGGATGAGATCACCCAGACAGAGTTTGTAGATTGGAAGAAAAGCCAAGAAATAGGACCTTAGGGAACACCATCGAAAGGAAAGAGACAGGAGGTATTTGGTAGTGCTGTTAAGACTCTGCTTACACTACTTATGTGCCCGGCCATCAAAAGAGAGCCAGGTGAAAATGGGAAGATGTCCGGCCAACACGCTTGTGTTACATTAGGCATCGCTCCCTGCGTTCTTATCTCCACTTGCCTTGGTGGCCGCCTCTGGCTCCTGGTCCTTGGCCACAGCTCTCTGTTACAGCTTCTGGCACATCCCCTGCTTGGCTTCTGTGTCTTCACAGTACTGACCTTGGTTGGTTTTTGGCTTCCTTCTTGGATCGCAAGCCGAACGGACTCACCGCTCATTGCTTTCTGCTACTGACTTTGCATTCCATGATCCACCAGCTATAAAAGAAGCCCAAAATCAGAAAGAGAGAGGAAAAAAAAAAGGCTGGAAATGAACTCAAAGAGCAGCTTCAGAGAAGCCAGGGAAGCAAAATGTTTCAAGGAGAACGGTCCACTTGTCAATGCAGCAGAGGCACAGACGGAACGAGAGCTGGAGGAGGTCGCTGCATCTGGGAAGCTCCCAGTGTCTTTGAATGAGAGCGACTTCACAACAGTGCCAGGGACAAGAGACAAATCTAGGAGAAAAATTGGTGGGATAAACTTTATGCCCTCCAATTTTCTCCATGAAGCAGAAGGAAGATCGCCCTCTGATAGGAGATTTTAGCAGGAAATTAAAATTTGTAGTCTGCACAGGTGACTTACATATGTTTAATTCTCCCAACCACTGTTTACCGTGGGTCTTGTTATCCCTGTGTTACACGTTAGGCAAGAGACATCATGACGTTAAGTCATGCAGCTAGTTCGAGGCAAATCTGGAACGCAACCCAGGTCTATCTCCACATTCCTGCTCTTCTTACTGCAGTCAGGTTAGAGGCGGCCACGAAGGAGACTGTGAAAGTATTGACATAGTAAGAGTGGTGGTATGATAACCATGGTTACTTATACATAAGTATATCATAGTGGTCATAATAGTGAGTAAAATGAATCATGACGGGGTGTTCTGCTGCTTAATATTTAACTGCAAGGAATAGCCTCATATCTAATTTTATACCATAAAACAAAATTTTTGTGCCTATGAATACCCACAACTAAATCATGTTGCTTAATGCAAATGACTTTTCTCAGTTTCAGTTCAGCCACAAAGTATCATTTATAGCCTTTCCTTTTGTTGTCAGATAAACCTATATTTAAAATATTTATAAGCTCTTATGATAATTCAAATTTATTTTTATTTCTAAAGTTATAAAAGATATTGTGAACGTCGTAAATGTGTAAACTGCAAACAATTCCCTTGAACCTTGAATTGTGTTAAATAATACAAAAGGAATTTTACACTTTGCCATTGAAGTTTAAATTCTTTTGGCACTCTGCTTCCGGAATTACAGAAGTCTAAGGAAGTAGTACACTTTCTATCAAAGATGCAGTTTTAAAAAATGGTAGCTATAAAATTATAGAAAAAGCCATGGAACAGGCAGCATGAATATCTGAAATGATGATGAAGTATAACCTAGCTATCTAGCAGGGAAATAAATCTGTTTTAAATTAAAAAGTTTTTGTGTAGAATGGAGGGACTTACCTTTTAAGCAAGGGACATTTACAAAATCATTTTGTTGAAAATCTTTTTAAAGTGTATGTATTAAGGAGTACATATTTACTTCATAAAACAGATGATGCTCAACCTGAATTATCCTTTTCGTGATAATTCCGGTAATAGAGTGATTGCCCTCTGGGTATATTGAGGACTATAGGATAATTTCCTCCTCCATTAAATGGCTCCATAAATCTATGCCTTTTTAATTCTTGTGTCTGCTTTTTATGGATTTTTTGTCTCCTTCCTTGTCAATGCTCATTTCTTGTGGCGGCCCATGTGTTCGCACAGACTCCTTCATGCCTGTGGTAACATTAAAACAGGTCCACCCAACCCATCCACATGCAAATAAAGGTAAAATTTGCACATGCCGGCGCTTATTCTCCACAGAGCTCCTTGGCATGCTCCCATTCCATTTCCACCTGGCCTCCTGGTCTCGGCTTCTTTTCTTCCTGCTCCTGCCACTTAGACTTGATTGTGGAAGTGTTCCACTCAGCTCTTCCCTGAAGACATGTATGAGGCGTAGTTGGCCCACAGCTTCCAGTAGCTGCTGGACCTCCAGGTCTGCAGCATTCATTCTGAAGCCATTCTCCCCCCAGGAAGCTCCAGCCGTTAACTGAGCACAGTTCGGCCCCATAGTTGGGCCATTTCTGCCTGTCGCCAGATTCCTCTAGGGGCCAATCTCTGTTTGGGACCCCCCCCCCCCCCCCCCCAGTTGCCTGGCCAAGACATTCTCAGAGCTGCACTGCAGCCTGCGGCTCTTCCTGCCCCATCCTCTCTCCTTCCTGCTCTCCTTTTGCAGGTGTCAGACCTGCTTTGTGGTGAAGACTCTCCTGCCCAGTCTTGCTCCCCTCCTCTTTACCCTTCACAGATGTTTCCCCAATACATCTTTCGCACATCTCATTTTGGCTTGGTGTCTGCTACCCAGAGGACCCAACTGACACAGTTGGTAGAAAATGGTCCAAGAAAGCTGGCGGTAAAATTGTGTTTAGAGACTGTTCATCCAAACTTGGCTGGCAAGTAGGACCTCATCCCAGCTGGAATGTGGGGAACCAATAGTCCCTGGCACAAGCTGGCCCCACAGTTGTTGAAGATTTCACTGGCGGTGACCTGGGAATGCGTCCTGTAGAGGGGAGCAGCTTTACTGTGTGATCATTTAGGCATTTGAAAGATATGGGGAGAATGATGCCTATAAGTATAGTAGCATTGGCTGGTTATTTCAAAGTTCTATTGATGCCCTGCAGAGGGATAATGAGAAACTGAGAAATAATGAAACAGTGAAAGGCATAGTGTGAGACAGAGAAAGCCCATTTGACTTGAGGTGCTTTTGTGGAAAATGGGATTTAACACCATTGCAAGGATCTCCCTCTCCCCGCTCAGGGAATGAGGCAAACTCACTTTGGGGTGGCTCTTAGAAGCCTGGAAAAAAGCCCATGCTGAAGAGGATGCCCTTCATGTCCAAGTTGCCACGGCAGATGGTGGGGGAAGGAATGAAGGGCTATGGAAGGAGTCTGCTGTGATGGCTTCATAAAGTGAGCCCCGAGGGCCCCCTGAGAGTTATGTTCCACAGTAGGGCCCAGAGAACACACCCTCTCCAAGGCCATCAGCAATGCACCGGTGAGAGGGCTACCGGCATCACTAAGAAGTCTAGTGGTGGCATTCCTTGCAGGCCAGGGAGAATGCTGTCACTGATTTGGGCTCATTAATACCAACAGGGATGACAGCACTCCAAAATCATAGCAGCCGTGTGACAAAGCTTAACTGCCAGAAGCCAGGGGGCCACCATTACTACAACTACCAGAAAGATGGGAATAGCGTCAAGGGAGCATGACCCACAGGAAGCTGTGGAAATGGTTCATAGAGTCTGGTGTCTCTTGGGGCAAAATAGAAGGGCAGCCAATGTGAGTGTCCTTTAACATCTATAATCAGAAACAGGCAAGAACAGAGAAGCAGGAGGATAAGGGAAGTTGCCTCAATAAAAATTCGTGATTCATTGCTCAATTCTGAGACTGGAGACAATTTGCAGACCCAGAACACAGTGCCTGAGAGACAGCTGTGTCCCCAAGAGGAAGGACCCTGCAATACCGTAACAGGTATTGACGGTAATGATTTTCCCAGTCCTGCCCCAAAGGGACCTACAGCCGTTCACTCAGGTGACCATGCATTGGGAAAAAGGGGAATATTACACATATTGAGGACTTTGGAACACACTCTCAGAGCTGACCTTGACCCCTGAAAACCTCAAGTGTCACCACGACCCCATTAGCCTAAGGGCTTTGGGATCCACTCTGCATGCAGTCTGGGTCCCAGGGGTCCATGAACCTAGCTGGCGGTCATTTCACTGGTCCTTAGTGACAAATGAGGATTGACCGTCATGGCAGTTGGACCCACTTAGGTTCTTGGCTAGCGGGGTAAGAACCAGCATATGGGGCAAGACCAAGAGAAAGGCTCTGAAACTGCCTCTTCCCCAAGCGGAGAGGCTGAATCAAAAGGAATATTATGTCTGCGGATGACGGCAGTGATTAGTCCCACTGTGATGGTTGACTCTGTGTGCCAACTTGGCTGGGCCACAGAACCGAGAGATCTGCTTAAACATTATTCTGGATATTTCCGTGAGGGTGCTTTGGATGAGATGCCCATTTACATCGGTGGACTGAAATGAAGCAGACCGCCCTCCATAACATGGGTGGGCTTCACCCAATCGGTTGAAAACCTGAACAGAAGAAAAAGCTCATCTCCCCTGAGCACGAGACAATTCTGCCAGCGGACGACCTTCAGACTTCACCTCAACATGGCTCCACCTGGCTCCCCAGCAGACGGCCTTTGGACTCAAATTGCAACTCCTTCCTGAGTCTCCACCTGCTGGTCTCCCCCATCAGATTTTGGACTTGCCAAGCCTCCACAATCATGAGCCAAATAAATCTCTTTTAAAAAATGTTTTTATTTATTTTATTTATTTATTTATTTTGCTGGGGAAGATTCGCCCTGAGCTAGCATCTGTGCCAATCTTCCTCCACTTTGTATGTGGGTTGCTCCACAGTGTGGCTGACGAGTGGTGTAGGTCCACACTTGCAAACCTGGGCTGCCAAAGTGGAGTGCACTGAACTTAACCACTAGGCCATGGGGCCGGCCCCCTAAAAAATGTTTTTTATTTTTTAAAGATAAATTTATTGGGGCCAGCCCAGTAGCATAGCAGTTAAGTTTGCATGCTCCACTTCAGCAGCCCAGGGTTCGCCAGTTCAGATTCCAGGGGTGGACCTATGCACCGCTCATCAAGCCATGCTGTGGTAGGTGTCCCACGTAAAAAGTAGAGGAAGATGGGCACAGATGTTAGCTCAGGGCCAGTCTTCCTCAAAAAATAATAAATAAATAAATAAATTTATTAAAATACACACACACACACATCCTGTTGGTTCTATTACTCTGGAGAACCCTGACTAATACAACCACCATTAAAGCTTTAAAGGATGCACAGGTAGTGGTCCCTACCCTATCTCCATTTGATTCACCAGTCCGGCAGCTATGGAAACCACATGGACCCTGCAGAATGACCACAGATTTCCACAAGCTCAACCAAGTAGGACATCCACTGCAGCTGCTGTGCCAGACACAGCATTGATGGTAAAGCAGATGTGTAAGGCCTCAGCTGTGTAGTATGCAGACATAGGTTTGATGATTGTTTTCTTTTCTATAGCAATCAGAAAAGAGGATAGAAACAGTTCACATTGACACGCAATGGATAACAAGATTCATTTACAGGTTTGCACCAGGGCTAGGCTAACTCTCCACACTCTCTCGTAAGATAGTTCAAAGAGTCTGCGTCACCACATTGATCCAACATGTTAGTGATATAATGCAGATCGAGCAGGACAAGCAAGAGTTGGTTTGTATGCTGGAAGCCTTGGTAAGGCGCATGAACTCCAGAAGGTGGGAGATAACCTACGTAGTTTCAGAGACCTATAACTTCAGGAGAGTTTTTAGGAGCTCATTGACCAAGGCAGGTCAAGTCATCTCCTCTAAAGTAAAAGACAGCTTGCTTCATCTTATATCTCCTGCTACAGACAAGGAAGCACAACACCTGGTGGACTTCTCTGGGTTCTGGAGGCAACCCAATCTATACCAAATACTAGAACTATATCCCGGGCTACAGACCTGGTGGTATAGAAGGCTGCCGGCGTTGAGTAGAAACTGGGGCAGAAAAGAGCTTCTCAGGAAGTGTAGGCTGCAGCTCAAACAGTCGTACCACTGGAAGATGAGAGCTGAGGAGGTCTGCAGTGGAAGCATGTGGATGGACGTATGGAAGTGGACGTGAAGTGTGAAGAGCTTTATATTGCATGTTTATGCCCACCAGAGAGCATGCACCTTAGAAAAGACACTGAAAAAACAATTAGTCAGCCTTCATCATGGGCCATCCCAGAATTGACACAATGGGCACACGAATGAAATGGCCATGGCGTCAAAGACGGCATCTATGTATGGGCTCCACAGCATGAATACCTACTTACCAAGACCATCTAACTACTGCTGCCTCAGAATATCCAACCTACCAGCAACAGAGACCAACACTGAGACCTGATGTGGCACTATTCCTCAAGGAGACCAACAGCCGCTCAGTGTCATTGAGCTCTTCTGTCCTGGAAGGGCCAGCAGTTCGTCCTCAGTGACAGAAAGCTATTCTAGGTCTGGGTTTGCCTTTTCTGCCTGAAGAGCCTCAGTGAGCATTACTATCCAGGAGTTTACATAATGCTTGATTCGTGGACATGGAATTCCATATTGCATAGCTTTTGACCAGGGGAATCACTTTACAGGGAAGAAGGTACGAAAGTGGGCCCTTGACCGTGGAATCCAGTCATCCCTTGTCATCCTAAAATAGCCAGTCAGAAAGAATGTTGGAACAGTTTCCTAATGCATAGCTGAAATGCCATCTCAGAGGCAATACTCTGCAAAGATAGGACGGCCTCATTCAGGATACAGTATCTGCATTACATCAGAAACCTCTATATGGCACCAGGTCTCCAAAAGAAAGAATATGTGGGCACAGGAACCCAAGGGTAGAAGCAGTTGTGGCCCACTTACCATCACTCCCAATGACCCACTGGAGGACATTTTGCTTCCTATCCTTACAACTCTGAGCTCAGAGGAGCTGAGGTTCTCACCCCCCAAAGGAGCACACTCTCATCAGGGGGACAGTAAAAGTTCCATTGAACTACAAGCTATGGCTGCTCTTCGAGTGTTTTGGACTCCTTGTATCCAGTAACCAGAAGGCAAGGAGAGAAGTCACCATCTTCGCCGGGGTGATAGGCCCACAACAGCAGCAGGAGGCAAGGCTGCATCTCCACGAGGTGATCCACTTGCAAGCTTCTTAGTATGAACTATAACCGTGAATGGACACGTGTAGCCATGTTGGCCCGAGAAGGTATGATTACCAAGAAATCAGGTCCCTCAGGAATGAAGGTTTGTGTCATACCACCAAGGAAGCCACCAGAAACAACAGAGGTGACAGTTGAGGGTGAGGGGAATTTGAAAAAGAAGTGGAGGAGGGAGATAATGAATACCAACCATTTACAGTTCTGAGACCGACTGCAGCATCGAGGGGTGCAGTCTGTTCCACTGACCTCCCTCTTAGAAGTTTCCTCTCAGGAAGAGAGACTGACAGAACTGTGGAGGTGCTGCTCCCCAGACGTGTGTGGAGCAGTGCATCTGTGCGGCACAAAGATGGGCTGCAGAGGCCACTCACATCTCTCTTCCAAGGAGCCTGCTGTGAGGAGTGTGGTGGGCTGACCATCTCTGGCTGCTGCATTTTGTGACCGGGCACAACATTCGTTCCCCCACAAGCTGCTTCCAGCTGATGCCTGAGCCCAGCGGTGAGACTAGAGCTGGGCCATTTCTCCACAACATGACTGCTCCAATTAGCTGGGGCATCAGCCATTCGCCTTGCTGCGCTGCAGTCTGGGGCTCTTTCTACAAGACCCTCCTTCCTTTCCTCTCTCCTTTGCAAGGGGCAGACCTCTACCGTGCACTGAGAGCCCACCCCACCTAGTCCTGCTCCCTGCCCTTTATCCTCACAGGCACTTCTCTCAATAAATTTGTCCACCTCATTCTATCTCGGTGTCTTGCTTCTTGGAGGACCCAAATTAGGACAAATTGTTTCTTGAATTTTGATATTTAGAACTCCCTACAAACTCTGATATACGTTCATCCTTCTGTTGTAGTCTTCTGCCATTTTATATAACCCACCTCAGTTTCACCCCTTTAGTCTTCAGCCTCTGGCACATTTCCAAACTGTGTTTGTCAATCTATACTGGAATCTGGCCGTCAAGCCCATGTTTATGACCATTTCTAATTAGCTCAGTCCTGACAACAGTCTTATCTCTGATTAGTAATGGATTACAGTCCTTGGACAATTATCGCTTTTGCAGCCAAGCTAACAGGTGCTTCCCATTGTCAATGCATAAATTATCTGGTCTCAGTTAGCAGACAGTTAAAAAAAGCACATTAAACTTCCCTTCACAGATTCTACCTTCCCACCTCTCCTCTGGGCCAACAGAGGTGGGGGTTCTCAGGTTAATTCTTCCCATCCCTTCCCAAATACACTGCTGGATCTAAATTCCTAGGATTCTCTAGCTGAAGCCTGAATTTCTTGTAGAATCATTAACATTTCAGATGCCCACTCCAAAGGAACGTTCCTACAAGGGCCTCTGTTTTCAGCCAGTTTTACATCCCTCCATTTTGCTGTATTCCACTTGTCTTGCCAGCTCTTCCACTTCTTTTCTGGTCGTAATATTCCATCACCCCTTCTGCTTTTGCACTCAACAGTCCATTTATGGGCAGCATTTTGCTTTTCTTCATCCAGTGAGAGAAACCCAACCTTTGAAGTTGTACTATTCTAAAATAGTTTTCACATGAGCACAGATCTTTTTCCTAATAGACTTTTCAGCCGGTGAACTTATTTCTTACACAGAAGAAGATTCCAAGATAAGTCATGACAAAGAAACCTCAGTAAAGTCGGTTAGTGCTAATTCCAGACATACTGTTGCTAGTGTCCCAGGCGCCCGTAAATACAGGAACCTGTGTCTTTGATGCAAATGCACATTTAGTGCAACTATAAATATTTCACCGACAGAACGTCCATTCACAAAGCTCACCCAAGTTTCCACTGAATTGAGTTCAACACAGTGCAAGCATATCTGTAACTGCTCAGAATGACCACCTTAGAGGGCCACGTGCCTGAAGGAGTTTTAGCAAACCAGGTCTGCTGTATTCTCCTGGCTTCGGGCAGAACGGTAGAGGAACAACCCAGATAAGGTGAAAAGCCCCCCAAGAAAGACTCAGTAACCTCACTCTAGAGTTTAACAGTGAGCACAGCCAGGAATTTCTTCTTTGAACGTAAAAATCCCTCTGTCATAGCTTAAATTCATTTTTTATGCCTACATAAAAGCTAAAAAAAATTTTTTTTTTACACAATCATTGGAAGAGTGAGCATATTCCCCAAGTCATAACTATTTCCTATAATACACATTTTCATGTAATTGACCCTTTTTTATTTGACTCGAAATATGACTCATTCATTCAATAGATATATTTATTAATAGATATATATTTATGTTTATTAATATATATAATTTATTCAATAGATATATATTTATTAATCTCAAACCATCCTTTTGGCAATTTTTAAAATCACTTCTACCTTTTGAAAATCACCATGGACTCACAGCTCCTTTGACAGGCTCAATATCTTCCAATTCTTGTGATAATTTCTAGGGTCAAATTTGTCACCTTTTGCCCAGTGATTACCCTCTCCTGTCTGGACTGTCTCTAACATTTCTGTGGGCATTTACAGAAACGTCTTTAGTTTTTGACAAGACCAAGATGATCAGGCTTTGCTTGCTCTCTTCCCCCCTAAGATCTGGTACCACATACCTTCAAGGAGCCCAGTTCCTTTACTGGAGAATTTTGTAAGGAGAAAAACTATGGGGACTAAGGGTTCACGTTATATTTTTCCTCACGACAGGTTTCAGCTTAGACCTGTAGGACAGGTAGGAGTAGGCCAGGCGGAGCAGAGAGGCAAGCATGTTTTAGGTAGCAGGGGGAGAGCTAATAGGGAAGACAACAATTAAACAAGAAGCAAAATAATATGTCCTAGTTGGTCTGAAAAAGGATGTGAAGGGACCGTGGAAGCATATCAAGGCAACACCTTACCTGGGAATTGGCAAGTGTCGTTAAGGAAAGGCTTTCCAAACAAAGTACTATTGACTTAGGTAGCAGACATCACTAACATCCATCAATATCCAGTTCTTCTTTCCTTCCTGAGCGTACGAAAGGCTTTGCTTCCCAAATCCCCTTTAAATAATCTAGGCCATGTAGCTAGTGTAAGCTAACGAACGAAGTGTGAGCGAAGGGATGTGTGTCACTTCCTGGCTGAGGCCATTGGAAGAAGTTCGGTGATTCTCCACTCTTTCTCTCTTCGCATGGCACAGTGGCCAGCAATATTCTAGATGGTAGGATTTCCACTACCTGGGTCCTTGAATGGCTATGTGGAGCAGAGCACCTCTTTGTCAGCCTACAACATCCTTGGTGTGAGTAACAAATAACGTTTTATGTATTGAGCCACGGAAATTTGGAGGTTGTTGGTTGTTGGTGGTTGGTTGCTGTCTTATGGCTAATGCAACCTCATATCTTCCTTACTCCTCTTGGGGAAGCTGGACACTTCTTGGGTTGGCACTGGTAGGGAGAGCAATTGGGCATCAAGACGTCAATTTACAACCCAAGCTAACTCATAAAAGCCATCAGGAAAGTAAGGTTTTCTGTCTCCTAATCCAAGCTTCCTTCTAGGAAGTGATACCAGGCAAAACAGTAGATTTGAAAAACTCCTAGTCTGTTTACACTAGTTATGATCAGATCGGTAGGAGATATAACAGGTCTTCAATCCCCAGAAAGCTCTGGAGATCGCTCCACCCTAATTACAGTTTACTCCATTTGAGTGCAGCTCTTCTCACTGTGTTATCACTAATATGGTGGGGCAGGGGGGTGGAGAGGGAATATGAGGCCTGCAACAGGGGCACCTGGGAATGGGCCCTACACAATTGGGCCTCAGCAGGACCTCCTGTTCCACATCGTCAAATTCCCACTCTTAGTTTATCTCAATTGTGTGCTTGCAAAAATCTAAACAATTTATAGTCTATTTATCTTGTCTGTGTCTTTCTTTATTGACGCAAACACATTCCCCTAAACCCACTAAATTAACATGTTGGGGGCTGACCCTGTGGCCAAGTGGTTAAGTTCACGTGCTTTGCTTTAGTGGCCCAGGGTTTCACTGGTTCGAGTCCTGGATGCAGACATGGCACTGCTCATTGGGCCATGCTGAGGTGGCATCCCACGTGCCACAGCTGGAAGGACCCACATCTAAAAATACACAACTATGTACCAGGGGGCTTTGGGGAGAAAAAAGGAAAAATAAAAATCTTAAAAAAGAGAAAAAAAATTAACACATTGCATTTCTCTTAATAGAACACATATAATACACAGAAAATTTCCATATATACTTAATTACATAGTTACAGCTTTTAAAATCCTTTGTTGACCACTGTTATAGATCGTTTTGTTTGTTTAATATTTACCTCCTTCCCATTAAAATGTAAACTCCACAGGGCAAGGACTCTCTGTTTTGTGCTCTGCCCTTAGCACAGATCAGAGATCAGAGCTTAGCACAGATCCTGGCACACGGAGGCATGCAATAGGTATTAGTTGAATGAATGACTCATTTTATAAGCATCACTTAGAGCTGCAATGAAAGGAACAGATTGGAATTCAGTGAGACCAGCAGCAGAGAGTCCAGATGGAGACCACTGTAGTTCTTCAAATGAGAGGTGAAGATGAGTCAAACCACTGCAGTCCCAGGGGGATGGGGAGAAATGAACAGATTGGAGAATATTTAGAAGGCAGAGGAAAAAGGACTTGGTGATTGATCGGGGTTAGAAGCTATGCATGGGCAAAAGCCAAGATTTCCATGTTGGGCGATGAAATGAGAACTGGGCCCCTGAGGAGGAGCGGGTTGGGAAGATGCAAGGTGGATGCTTATGAGTCCAGTTGGTATGGATTCCCATGCGTGATCCACGTGCCAATGCCCTGTGAATGATTAAGCATATCAGTCCTGTAACTCAGGAGTGTGGCCTGTGCCTGAAAACCAGGTTTAGGAAAAGGCATAGCCACAGAAATGTTCACCCACGTAAATCTAAGAAAGCAGCACGTGAGAAGAGGGCTTAGGATTACCCACATTTAAGGTTTCTTTTTTTGAGGAATCAGCACTTGTTTATTGAATTGGTTGGACTTGGTATGGTCCACTCAGAAAATAGTCCATTTTTCTCCCACCACTGCCTTCAAACCATTCTACTCTGGACAATATCTTGAGTACGTTCCATTAATTTTTGTTAGCTTCTCAGTATTCAAATTGTCCTATTTTCATATACTAAAATGTTCAGACAAATCTAAATCAAAACTTCCATTTGAGAGTTTCCACCAGGAAGCTTTCCTCCTCCCTCCAGCTTTGGCCTGACACAGGGCCCCTGTCACGGAGTGGAGAAATGGTGTGGTCTATTCTCATAAGCTTTTTGTGCCATATTTCCCCCCATTCCTTCTCTGGCTCTTGGTTCCTTCCAGGTTAATGTAGGGAGGTGGGATGGGAGAAAACATGGCAAAAATACCACTTGTGTAGCTGGCTGTCAAATGTCCTCTCCCGTGACAGATGTTAAAATGCTTTTCCTCCTGTGGGCAGCTTTGCGAGCCCTCTAGATGCACTTACCTACCCCTCACCTTCCCCCAAACATCTGGCGACCTCTGCAGTGCACTTTTCTTGACCTGGACAATACATCATCCAACCGGCCTCTCACAATTCCCCTTAACCCCCATCTTTTTTTCTGCTGGGGTAACCAACTCCACATGGCCTGCTTCTTGAGCTGGATCCTTGCACGATCATGCTGCCTTCTTGTATGAGTCACAATGGGCTAGTGACGCTATAGCAGCTCCTACGTCTCAGTAGACACTTACTCCCACTCACACTACATGTCCATTGGGTTAGGAGGGGGCTCTGCTTATCATAGTCATTCAGGAACCCAGGCTGATGGAGACCACCTCTTTACACGTGCTTCTATGATCACCACGGCAGGTGGAAAAAAACGGTGAATCCCGTGCTGACTCTTTGAGTTCTTACCAAGAAGTGACACGTCTCTTCTGCCTACATTTCATGGGCCAAAGCTAGTCACATACCTAAGTCTAACTTGAAGGAGCGTGAGGAAGCACCATCCACACGCCCAGACGAAGAGAAGAACTGGAAGATTTTTAAACAGCTCAAATGACTACCGTATCCTCACGTGGTCCAGTTGGCCTGGAGGAAATGGTCCAAACCCTGGTAACAGAGGCTGCTCCCACTGTCTCTCCCCATCCTCCCACTCCCTCTGCTCACAGAGCCTTTCCAGACAGCTTTTGTCTTCATTACACAGACTGTTAAACTCGTTGAACCCCATGTAAGACTCTCCAAAAAACTGCTTGGCTCTGCTAAGAGCCTGGAAGTGGAACAGAAGATTTTGCATTTCAGTGAGAATCCAGCTGGGAGCAAGAGTTCAGTGTTCATTTCTGGAAAGCACTACCCTAAATTTCTCTGACTGTTCATTTAGCGCCTCTCTCACTTGATTCGAGATGAGGTAGCAGGCTCCTCACCTCCTCCATGGGAGGAGAAAGAGGGCTGCAGGACTCCTGACTTGGCCAGCAACTCTCTTCCAAGAACTCCTCTTCCTCTGGTGAATCCCTAGACGAGTTAAGGGGCACAGGACAAGATCTGTCCACTCTTAGCGAGCTACAACACTTCTCTTTTGAATATGGCATTCATGTCATTTGTTTTCAGCTTGAATTTGAGACATCAGAGAAAGTCCCATTTAGCATTTTATTTCATCTGTCAGTGGACTAGGGACAAACTGCCAAAGAGGTAGGAAGAAAACCAGGAGAATATATGGTCGTAGGAGCCAAGGCATGTTTCAGAAAGGAAGAAGTGTGCAACAGTTTTGAATCTGTTGGGAGACCAAGAAAAACAGGGATATGAAAATATCCACTGGATTTGGGGGAAAATGTGATGACCTCACCACGGATGGTTTGAGCAGAAAGGTGGGAAGGAGTCACATGACAGTGCTGAGGAGTGAGAGGGAGGTGAGGAGGTGGGGACAGCCATCAGAGCGAGCACACGTCCAGGTGTGGCTGTGAAGTGCACGGAGGCGTGAGGCCATGCTCAGGGGGAACATGAGGGTAAGAGGAAGGTTTATTTCTTTTAAATGAAAGCCTTGATCATGTTGAAATGCTGATAAAAAAAGGAACTAGTCGAGAATGAGGAATGAAAAGGGTGATGAAATGGTTTTCAATCAGTAACTGTTCATCCCCCAAGGAAAACAACCCCACATACTGGGTGTTAAAACTCACTGCAGCTGCTGATAGGCACAGGGTGCCGGGCACCGTATCAGCGGCCGTGATGGTGGGGCGTGAGAAGAAGAACGGGTGTGCGGTCTCTGGGTGAACACTAACGGTGCTCAGGCAGCTGTGGTTTTTCATTCAACAGAATAGGTATGTTCATAGAGCTCTAAAAATGTATAAACCTCTTTGCATCCTCAAGTGCATACTTTGTTCTCTTGGTGGTGAACAAGAGGCTTAACATGTCCCCACCCCCCACCCCGAGCCGGTGCTGTTGACACAGCTCCTCAAAGTAAATTTGTATTTGTTTCATTGCCTATAATAGCAAAACCCCTGAAGGTTCCAGTTAGCATTTGTGAGGAACTAATGAGCTGAGTGCTTTCTGTCTTCCAACTCCCACGCGAGGATTTCGCTGCAGCAACAACCATCTCTCCCGTCTGGATACGGGAACCTTTTAATTTCTGCACATTTTGAATTATTTAATTTGGGATGATTTTTTTAAACCAGCTTCCTGTGGTATGTGTAAAAAAGATGTGTTTCCACAGCTCCATTTCCAACTTGTCACCAAGTTTAGTTACGTGGATTGCTAAGCTTGATATTGAAACGTTCATAGATATAGTTAAAAATCAGGTCATTATTTTCGTCGCAGTCCCTGACATGGCCCCAAATTTCCCTTCACCAAACGATCTGACTGTGCCTAGAAACAGCAGGAGGAGTGCATGAAAGAATAAATGAATAGTGTATGTGCAGCGGATAATAGAGAGTGTCTCCCTCAACTCCATTCCAGCCCCCTGGTAAAGTGCCTAGCTGGGCAACGGAGGCTGGGAAGCTCGAAGCTCAAAGCTCGTGTGCCAGACTTTCTTGCAGCTCGTTTTTCGTATAGAACGTCTCTTCCACCAAATGGTTGTATCAAGTAGAAACTGGAAGGTGGAAGTGGCCACTGTGAGACGGAAGGTGTGTCTGCCAATTCTCTCTGGAGGATTTCGACTTTTCTGCGGCAGCGGTGGCCGAAGTTCCAGTATGCAGTCCTTAACTCTGACGGTATTTGGAGGCTAATGATGTGCCCTGAAAGCCTAAGAAAGACAGTGTTTCAAAAACAGTGTGGAAGACGAAGCGTGGTCCTGGAATTAGCTGTGATGTCTGCAGCTTCCCAATCACGTCAGAGGCAGCAGCACCCTTGGCTGGTCAGCTCTGCAGCCTCCATCCCCTCCTGCAGTCCTTCCCACGAGGGGTAAACAGGGAAGCCATCCTTGCTGTTGACCAAACACGTTTCTGGGTTCCTGCTTCCTGAGCATCTGGTAGGATTGCTCTCACCTGCCCGTTGCAGTTGGGTTTGGCCAGGTGACTTGCTTGAGCCAATGAAATGAGGATGCCACAGAATGGAGTCCCCAGTCAAGCCATCACGTTCTCATAGTGTGAGTGAGAAATAAACCTTGGTGGTTTTCTGAAAATGAGATCTGGGGGGTGTGGGTTACTGCAGCATAGACCAGGCCATCCTGCTGATCCAGTAAATCATTCCTTTCTTCTTAAACGATCTTGAGTGAATTCTGCTGTCTGCGATTGAGCCTTGAGCAATTATTTCCAGGACTATGACACTGACATACAGTTTAAAAACTAAACACATTAGACTTATAGGAGCATTATTACTCCTCAAACGAGGGGGACAATCTTCTACTTCTTTCCTTTCTCCATGGCGTGTGGAGCCTGGCAGCAGGGCCACCACATTGCACACCTCCAGGGGGCACAATTTGTACCATAGTGGTACCCTGGGGAGACTACGCTGTGAGTGATGCTCCTGGATTTGGCAACGCCAAGGCCCAACCACACAGAGTACAGAAGCATGTCAGGAAAATAATCTTATTTGGTTGGTCTCACAACAAGCTGGTTAGGAAGTAAACAAAACCAACAACCATAACATAATGTTTCACTAAATTATTAACCAAATTAACGTAGTTATGACAATAAGGGAGGGCTGATTATTTGGAACCACCAAAGTTTTTATTAATATAATTCTGATTTTTTAGTCTGAGGTTTTAAACCTCAAATCCGTCATACAAAAGAAGACAGATGGTGTACTTGCTAGGATTAGGTCCAGCTATCTCTAGCAGAAAAATCCCAAATGACATTGACTTATGCAACACGGAAGTTTCTTTCTCTGTCACACAAAAGTTCAGTAGGAGCTGGCCCAGGGTAGACCAGCTTCATGAAGTGGTCAGGCACCCAGGCCCTTATCATCCAAAACGTGTGTCTCCCATGTTATAGTCCAAAGTGGCACGAGTCAAATCAAGTCGCCATGTCTACATTCCAGGAAGCAAGAAGGAGAAAGAGGGAGGCAGAGCATGTGCTTCCCCTTTAAGGATTCACACCACACTTCTGGTTGCATCTTATTGGCCAGAACTTAGTCACATGATTATACTCTCAGCTGCACAGTTAGGAAATGAAACCATTTTTCTGAACAGCCCTATATCTAACTAAAAACTGAGGTTTATATTACTAAGGGAGAAAGGAAGAACAGCTTTGGGAGATATTTAGCAATCTATGTCAGATGGTTAGTGTAGTGGGTTGAACAGTGTCCCTTCAAAATTGATGTCCACTCTGAACTTCAGAATATGACCGTATTTGGCAATAGTCTTTGCAGATGTAATTAGGTAGGAACCTCAGAGTGAGATCATCCTGAATTGAGGATGGGCCCTAAATCCCATGACAGGTGTTCTTACCGGAAAAGGGGAAGACATGGAGACACAGAGACAAAGGCCACGTGAAGACAGAAGCAGAGACTGGAGTGATGCTGCCACAGCCAAGGTGTACCAGGAGCCACCAGAAGCTGGAAAAGGCAAGGAAGGACCCTCCCTGAGCTTTCAGAGGGTGGGGGCCCTGCCAACACCTTCATTTCCGACTTCTGGCCTCCAGAACTGTGAGGGAATAAATCTGTGTTGTTTCAAGACACCAAGTTTGTAGTAATTTGTTACAGCAGCCCTAGGCAACTAATACGGTCTAGTTCACTGCTGCTTGTGGGTATTCCCGAAATCGAGGGCTCACCTAGCATAGCGGTGTGATAATGTTAGGAGATCATCTCAATTCTGATTCCTATAGGAATCCGGAGGCAGGCTGGTTTTTGATTTGGCAGGGTATCCATGGTTCAGAATCTGGTCTCCCACTATGATTTTCAGCTCCACACAAAGGAAGATGGAGATAGAGTATAGGCAGTTTACACATAGTTAGCACCTTCTCGGTAGCAAGGACCTAACACATTTTCTCACTTAGTCCTTACAGCTTCCTCTGTTATGGTTGGTATCACATCCACCTAAGTGATTAGGACACAGGACGATGAGGTTGAGTACACAGCACATGTGTAGCCAAGGGCTGAGCCAGTGCTCACACACAGGTCTGTCTGACTCTCAAGCACAGGCTCTTTCTCAAGGCGGTGATCAGGCTGGGGGATCACTCAGTCACCTAACTAACAGAACGCTTGGTGCCAAAGGCCTATTAATCTGCAGAGGATGAAGCTTTCCAGCAACCGTGTGTTCACTTCCAGGCACGACTTCCCATGTCAAAGCAATTCAGCTCAGATAAACTCAACAAATCTTTATGTGCCGGGCACTGAAGGGGACATGATGAGAGGGAAGACAGTCCTTCTCAAGTTGCTTACAATCTTGGCATCGGCAAGGGACCGGGAGTCTGCAACAGCACTGTAGGAATGTCTTTGAACGCTGGTTCTTGTATATGGTTATATGGCCGAGTCTGTTGGCATACTCTTAGAAATCCAGACTCCCGGGCTCCACCCCAGCCTGTGGAATCAGTGTTTGAGAGTGGGCCCAGGACTCTGCATTTTAACAACACTCTCTGGGCAATTCTTATCCAGCCAGTTCAACCCATTTCAGGAATAAATACTTTCCTTGGATAGAACCTTAAATATATTAGTGACAAATGAAAACACTAGCTGTGTATGATAATATTTATTATAGTTTTCCTTAGTAGTAATTATATACTACTTATATATCGGAGGAGCTCTAACGTAGGAGCACTATTTAGATAATTCCTACGTACATTTATTTTGCCTCTCTGAAGTAGAAATTGCATTTCTTTTTCCTCTGATAAATATAAAAATTGATTACAAAGGGGTCATATAATCTTATTGACGTGCTGTCAAAACCATCAAGAAATAACCTAGTTGTGTGACATCGATGTATTTCCCCAGGACCAGATATTGAGGGAATGGAGTTTCTCACTGTCAACCGGCCAGCCCCTGGTGAAGTCAGAGTTTGGCGAGGCAGAAGCATGGGCACCTCACTGCTGTGGTAGCTGGATTCTCCACAGCGGAAGAAGTTTGAATCACAAAGTTATAATTAGACTCGAAGCTCTTGCCTATTCCGATAATGTCTATTCACAACGACTCCATTGTGTCTTAACTTTCACTCGAATCGTGTGTAACCTCTTCGCTCCCCAGGATGTTAGGTTAGTTTTCTTTAAAATTCTTTCCACCCAGCAGTGAATGGAATGCTGTGAGGTGCACTCTATTTAATAGGCGCAACAGCTGCCAAACAGGCCTACTGGCAAACTTATTTAAATTTTTAATCATCGTGGAAGATGAACACAGAAGGAAAGAACTATATAAATCCTCCCACTAGTGTGGCAATAAAAATATCTAAACAGTACTGGAGAGACCAATTTCCATTTTGTGGAAAGAAGTTTTGCTGGCACACTGCACCACTTTTTTCTCATAGTCAAAAAATCCTTCTAAGGCATACATATTCACTTAGGTGTTACAGGATATATATTCAATTTAGTATTATTATTAACAAAAATATGTTTTCCCTTAAAAATCATTTTCCCATTAATGCAAAAATTATTAAACTAAAGCAAGAATTTGACTTGGGAAAATAACTTATTGAAGGAAATACGTGAATAATATAGATGTATGCTAGGAAAAATAGTTTTTTTCCCCCTACAAATGAGAAAAAGCAAAGAAACATTAAAATATTGAAATAAATCTTTACTAACTTGATCTTTTAAGATTCCACGAATGGAAAAAAATTCTGATTAATCTTTTAATATTTTGGGGATGATGCCAAGAGGAGGCCATTTCCACCTTCAGCAAATGTTGGTCCTTCTACACCCAGCATCTGGAGTCATGTAGGGTTTATCCCCTGAACACATGCGCTTCTGAGAGATATAGAGGGTAGCTGTGAAGACCACAGGTTCTGGTTCTAGATTGTTGGGGTTCAAATGCCGACTCTGCCTCTCGGAGGCTGTGTGAGACTGGACATCACCCTTAACCTCTCTGTGCCTCAGCTGAGCTAAGTTTCACATACTCTGGCTGCTGTGTGAATAGAGGAGACAAAGAAGGAAAAAGGGGGACCAGCGAAAAGTTTGTTCCAATAATCCAGAGAAGAAATGATGGTGACTTGTACCAGAGCTCAGCGGGTGTGATCAGACGGGATCAGATCTGGACGTGTTCTGAAAATGCAGCCATGAGGATTTTCTGATGGGTTGGAAATGGAATGTGAGAGGAGAGGAATCAAGGGTGACTCCCAGAACTTTGTCCTAAAGAACCAGGAGAATGGAGCAGTCATCGCTGACCTGGGGAGAGGCTCACGTGGAGCAGGTGGCAGGCAGCTGATGATCAGAGCTCGCTGTAATTATTTCATGGTTTTGCTATGGTGAGATTTGCCCCCAGTATTTCACCTTAAGAGAAAGACATGCTTCATTTTATTAAGAAATCCACTATTATTAAATTATTGACAAGTTGTCCATAAACATACTAAATTAACCAACAGATATCTTAGTTTATTGAAAAAATTGTTAAAGAAAGGATATATGATTGCTATGGAAAAGTGGCATTTTTATTACTTCTGAAAAATGAGAAAAATTAATTTTTTAAAACTTTCCCCTGCTTATAAATATAATGCATATTCACTGCAAAATATTTGGAAAATATAGTAAATTGGAAAGTAAGGTGGTGGGGGGCTGACCCTGTGGCCGAGTGTTTAGGTTCGTACGCTCCACTTTGGTGGCCCAGGGTTCACTGGTATGGATCCTGGGTGCAGACCTACACACTACTCATCAAGCCAGGCTGTGGTGGCATCCCACATAGAAGAAGCAGAATGACTTGCAACTAGGATATACAACTATGTACTGGTGCTTTTGGGAGAAAGAAAAAAAGAGGAAGACTGGCAACAGATGTTAGCTCAGGGCCAATCTTCCTCACCAAAAAAAAAGAAAGAAAGTAAGTAAGGGGAATTAGTCTGTAGTTTTACCATACAGAGAATACTGCTGTTGACACTTTTATGTTTTTCCTCTCTCTTCCTCATGAATTCATATACATACCTATCCATATATCCATATCTATATCTACATGTAATGATGTCATATTTATATATAATTTTGTACATTGCTTTGTTCCCCTGGCAATACACATTTTTCTATATTCTGTAGGCTCTAAACATTTTTTAATGGCTTTATACTATCTCTTCACAGGGATACCCATAGTTTCCTTTAATTAATCACTTAATTTTCATCATGAATGAAGATCCTTCTCCCCACGGCTGAGTCTTTGACCATCTCTTCTCCATCTCCCATAACTTTCAACCAGTCTCATGACTTTAAATATCTATATGCTGATGACTCTAGATTTATAATACTAACATGGACCTCTCTCTCCTCTCCAGACTGGCACACCCAATTTTCTGTTCATCACAGTCTTTTTCATCTGGGTAGATGGCAATGCCATCCTTCCAGTTGCTCAGCCAATATCTTGACATCATCCTTGACTCTTCCCTTTTGCACTTCACATCCACTTTGTCAGGAAATTCCGCTGACTCAACCTTCAAAATCCACCAAAACTCTGGTCACTTCTCACCATCCTCACTCTGCCACCCCAGTTGTGTGCCCAGAATGCATTGCTTGGGTTATTATAGTCATTGCTCCAATGGGATCCATTCTTCCACCTTGGCACTCTATCGTGTATTCTTAACATGGGACCCAGAGTTATCCTTTAAAAATCTAACTCCTCTGCTCAGAGCCCTGCAGTGACTCTCATTTCACTCAGAGCAAAAGCCAAAGTCCTTAAACTGGGGCATGTGGGCTGACGTGACCTGCTCCTCACCCACATCCTACTTCTTACCTCTAACTGGTCACTCCTCTGACCTTGTCAGTCTTTTCCCCTCATTCGCTTTGTTCCAGCCACACTGTTCTAGCCTTGCTGTTCCTTAAACAGCCGCCCAAGATCCCATCTTAGGGCCTTTCCTTGGCTGTACCTGCTGCCTAGAAGGCTCTTTCCTCTGATACTCACGTCACCCTCATCTCCTCCAAGCCTTTGATCGGATCCCACCTTCTCAGGTCTCACCCTGGCCACCTGTTCCTGCAAATATTTTTATCCTTGGCACTCACCATGTTTTTATATTGATAGACTTTATAATTTTAAAAAAATTTCTCTGTCTTCCCCACTAGAATACGAGTTCCACAGAAATGAGATCTGTGTTTTGTTCCCTGTGGTATCCAAGCAGCCAGCCCGTGCCTGGCACGTGGGGTGCTCAGGAAGCACCTGTTGAAGGGACAGTGCCACTCTCTCTATCACGTATGACAGTTTTAAGAAACTTCAGTTTTGCATTCAAAATATTTTTAGTAGTATATGTACTAATATTTCTTTCATCAGTATTTATTATGATAATATTTCTCAACTTTGATTGCTGTATGACAATATGTAAGTTAGCTATTGCTTTAAAAGGTACTGAGGATTTTGTTTTTATTCAAGTATGGTGAGGCCAACAGATCAAGAGATGACTGCCATTTCAAAGATAGTTTGGTGGATGTTAACCAGACTTACGGTGGTGATCGTTTTGCAGTATACACATATATCAAATCACCATGGCATACATCTAAAACAAATACAGTGTTAGATGTCAATTATATCTCAATAAGACTGGGGAAAAAAAAGCTAATTTGATACTCACAGTTGCCAAGGTAGGGGAAGGGCAATGCCATGCCAAGCAGGGCCACTTGGGGGAAACACCAGCGTTGGTCAGGAGGCAGAAGGAGTGTGGGGAAGACATGGGCATGAGCCTTTATTCTGGTTTCTGTGGGAAAGGCAGGGTAAGCAGATTTAGGACTGGCTATATGGAATAATTTCAGCGGGCGTGGCTCTGGGCTATATCGGTAACCTCTGGTTGCACCTGGCCCTGGGGTGGATGAGGGTAGGGGGGTAGTGTCCTGGACTGCAGAGCCTGACAGAAGGATGGGGCGGAGGCAAGGACTCAGCACTGGTGGGTTTGCGTATCAAAGGCATGTTTCCATCTCTAGGAATTAGGTGACTCTGGGAGGAGCTGCCCCTTTGTGGGTCCCGAAGGCCCCAAGGTGTCAAAGCATCATAAAATACAGAAAATAAAAAACATGATAATGCAGGCACATATTTAAAACTATAACTCAAGGAGCTTTATGTGTCATTCAGGGCTTCCAATACGCTCTTCCCTTGCCCTCGCATGACTCTCACTCATCCTTCAGATCCTAACTTGAAGGTCACTGCTCAGGACGGCCATGTGAGAGCAGAGCTTGTCCTTTATTTATTTATTTATCTTTTTGAGGAAGATTAGTCCTGAGCTAACATCTTTTGCCAATCCTCCTCTTTTTGCTGAGGAAGACTCAGCCCGAGCTAACATCCATGCCCATCTTCCTCTACTTTATATGTGCGACGCCTACCACAGCATGGCTTTGCCAAGCAGTGCCATGTCTGCACCTGGGATCCAAACCAGTGAACCCCGGGCCGCCAAAGCGGAACGTGTGTGCTTAACTACTGCACCACTGGGCCAGCCCCAAGAGCTTGTCCTTTTTGTCATCACTGTATCTCCAGTGCTCAGCACAGTAAAGGCTCAGTGGACGTCTTTGTGATTCTAGAGAGGAATTTAACACAAGTATTAACCCTCAATTTAGGAGGTTCTGTTGGGTGAAAATTACAAGTCTATTTCCCAAAGAGTCAAAGCTGATGCATTTAAAACATTCGGATGGCTATGATTCACAGTTTCCTTTTTCTTGCTCTTGGCCCTACCAACTTTTCCCTTCAGGTGGAATATATATGATACATAATGTACAATTGCATAAGCCATAGGTGTGGTGGAAGAGTTCTAAATTAGCAGCTGGATCCATCAATTAACAGCCTGAACTTGCAATTTGAAGGTCATACATTACACAATTTCCAGAGCCTTTTAAACCTCCTATTTAAATTTAGTAGGTCAGACAACTTCCTGAAGACTTCACAGTGTTAACATTCAGTAATGCTGTTAACGCAAGTGGTTTCCCAACTTTGAAACACGCATTTCTATTTCCAAAGGAAGATTTTGGAGTTGTTGGAAACTTTAGAAATCTGACCTGGTTTTATCAAAAAAAACAAAACTTTTACAAGTTACCCTATTTATATACCATATTTTGTCCTACTACCTTGGGAGAAAAGACTCAATTCAAATGATTCTGCATTTTCTCCCACTAACTCACCATAATGTTTAAAATAGAGAATGGCCTGGCAGCAAGTTGCATATTGTGGCTGCTCTTGGATGTCTGACAAAGGAATAATAAATTGTAGAAAGTTCCGTCTGATTATGTTTATGTTAATTTGCATTCTTTTCCGTCGATGAGAAACTTTCTGTATTTTCCAAATGAAGCTTTTTACTCCTAAGCAATTAAGGAGAGGTTTTCAGCCACTTTAACCCTTAGTTACAAGTGAATTTCAGTGCCAATGAAATTATCATGGAATTTAACAAAAGGCCACATATGCTGAGTACTTTTCCTATGGGAAGGAGGGGAGGAGGCTCAGAAATGTCCTTTTTGCTCTCCCGATGTGATTTTACTAATCACTAAACAGGAATGTGGAGCAAGCAGGAGTAAAGGCATCCAGGGCCTCCTTCCCTCGTCCAGGCTGTCAGTCAGGAAGCAGGTGTGAGCACCAGCCTAACCCAGCGTCGGGCCAGGTGATGGACGACCGAGCTGAGATGCAGCCCTTGTCCTCACAGAGCAGCATCGACATGAGGCTCTCAGCGAGCTTGGCTTCTCTCCTCAGGCTCTTACGGGTGTTGGGATTAGATAGACCTCCTGGTTTCAAGGAACAAAAGCCAAGTTGATTCAGATGAAGCAAAAAAGAGAAATTTCTTTGAAGGCACATGACTATCCCATGGAATTTAAGAGCAGGACTGAGGCCCTCAGGAAGGATGGGAAGTGGGATCAGCTGTGTCACGGGAGCCCAGCAACACTCGGTGGTTACCTCTCCCCTCCCTTTCTCGCTGCACACTGGAACATTCTTCTCTCCTCTGAAAAGAAATTTTTCTGTTCTCTACTCCTTAGTCTATAAAGCAGAGCCTCCAGGTCTCCAGGGTATTTCTCTGTCTCTCTCTTTTTTTTTGTGAGGACGACTAGCTCTGAACTAACATCTGTTGTCAATCTTCCTCTTTTTGTTTGAGGAAGATTGTCCCTGAGTTAACGTCTGTGCCCATCTTCCTCTATTTTGTATGTGGGATGCCACCACAGCATGGCTTGACAAGCGATGTATAGGTCCACCTGGAATCTGAACCTGTGAACCCTGGACCGCCTGGAGCGCATGAACTTAACCACTATGCCTCTGGGCCGGCCCCCAGTTTATTTCTTTTCCATTCCAAAGGACACTTGATTTGGGAATCATTTGAACTTCCCAATTTTCAGGAAATGTAATCTGAATGGACTAGCTTGGGTCAGATGTCCACCGATGGACCAACCAGCTGTTGCCAAGGGGACATGGTTATTCTGTCCACTCTTGGGTCCTTGGAGTCACCTCCATGACCTTTTGGATTTAGATTAGGAGTTGGGGACACTTCCTAGACAAGTTGTCTGGCCGGACAAATAAGCCAATATGGGTCCAAAGTAACATTGCAAACTAACTTCCTTTTTTTTAAACCAAGAAAGTAATAGTCATTGTTAAAAGTTTAGAAAGTAAAGAAATATAGAGGAAAAAATGTAAATATCTGTAATTACGACATTAAAAAATCCACTGTTAACATTTTAGTATATTTACTTTAACTCTTTTGTCTATGCAAACTAATCTCTATATTTTTAAATCTGGTATTAAACATATAATTTTGTATTCTTTCAAGACTTATGATTACATTTTGTACATTCTCCCATGTAATTTTATCTTCTTCAAAAATAGTTTTAAATGACTGTACAGTATTCCATTGTATAATAATTTCTTTAATCAATTCCCTATGATTTTCTCACTTTTGATTTTTTACTATTGAAAAAAATGAGATGATAGTAAATATCATTGTAAATAAATCTTGATGTACTTCTATAGTTATTACTTTTAGTCCTTAAAAAGGGGACAAAAACATAAGGTTTAGGGATAGCTGTCGTCTCGGGGAAGTATAGGAGAAGGTTAGTTGAGCCAGTTGGCTTAGCCCACTCACGAGCAGCCTTCCTGACGTAGACAGAGGAACGCAGAATTGTAGAGAGTCCCCATCTGCCCAGCCACCTCGTCTGTTCCATCCTCCATGTGCACTGACACCGGTGAACTGTCCCTCAGTTTCCCAGCACCACCCCCCCACTTCCCACGAAACCCTTGACACTCCGTGTGCACATCCATTACAGTGGCACTGGCCACCATCTTTCCCAGAACAGTCACGACACTGTGTTACAGTTGCTCACATGAGCTTGTGAGTTCCTGCCACGCAAGGGCTGTGTGCACCTGCTCTTTGTTTATCTAATGTCTAGCACAGCGCCTGGTTCAAGTATAAGGCCGGTGAATTGGTGAATTGATAAATCAAGGAATGAACAGGTAAATAAATGACTTGATTGGTCAATTTCCTCACTTCTCACTAAACACAAAAATCTTTTCTATGGGCTTTTCTTCAAGACCTCAGTATTCTAGCTGGTGGAGGAAATGTGATGGAGTGAACTCGTGATGCATTTATTCATTTATCCAGTGTCCATGACATGCTCTCGGGGACTCATATCTCTCTGGTGATTTTTACTCAGCATGTCTGGATTTCTGGAGGTACAGAGGTCTGGGTAATGATTTGGGCCTCTAAACATGTTTTTCCCATATAATGTGTAACATCAAGACATTTCACATACAAATCTAAATTTTCGAATTTTCTTTTAAAAACTGGTCATCTATACGGCAATAATGTTAAAGTTGGCTGCCCTCGTTTGGATGGGGGATTTATTAACCTCCTCAGGTCATCAGATTTATTAACTCACTTATCCAAGAAACACCTGTTGAATGTCTGTCTTATGCCTGCAGGCTCCAGGAGGCATTTGGCATGATGGCTTCTGCGTTGGTCTAATTAATCTGGGTAGTTAGAAATGGTTGAAGCAGAATAGAGTGGTTGGTAGAAACAGCTCCCTGGGGACTGAGCTCTTGCTTAAGCAGCAAGAAATCTGGATTTGAGTTCCAGCTAGCTTTGTGGCCTTGTGTAAACCTTGCTGAGCATCACTTTCCGTATCTGCACAAATGAGGCGACTGGAGATAATTGCCGAGGTCTTTCTAGTTCTAATATTTCATTACAGAGCTGTCATTTTGTAAGTCAGGGGAGGCAAAAAGTGCCCACATATTGGGGTGATGAAAAGTTTTGGAAACAGATAGTGGTGATCGTTGCACACCATCGTAGATGTACTTCACGCCACTGAATTGTACACTTAAAATGGCAAATTTTATATGTATTTTATCATAAGAAAAAATATTCCTTATTAAAAAAAAAGTATCCACATAGATTTGGACCCCGTCTTCCAAGATTGAGTACTAGCCAGTCAATCTATTAATAGATGAGATTTATGAGACAGCGAGGAGCGGGGGAGTGGCCTAAAACTTGGAGGGCTCTGGTGGGAAGGAGCTCTGGCCTCCACGCCTCCCTCAGCCTCCCTGAGTGGATGCTGTTTCCCTGTCTGCCCCAGCCTTCCTTGTGTCAGGTCCTGGCTGTGGTCCAGGCTGTCCACACTCTCCATCTCTAACCCAAAGGAGGAAACGACCCCATCCCCTGTCAACCTGGGCCAAGTTGTAAAAATGTTCTTCTTTCTCTCTTTGCCCCTTCTTCCAGCTGAGATAGGCTGGAGTTCTCAAAACTAAAATTAACTGAGAAACGTTTGCAAAAAGCCAAAATAGTCTGAATTTCAGTTAGCTTCATATTATCACCGCCATGGCTGCTGACATTTATGATAGCTTTTTCATATCAGGAATTTTCCCTGGGGCCGGCCCCCTGGCCGAGTGGCTAAGTTTGCGCACTCTGCTTCGGGGGCCCAGGGTTTGACCGGTTTGGATCCTGGGCGGCGACATGGCACCGTTCATCAGGCCATGCTGGGGTGGCGTCCCACATCGCACAGCCAGAGGCACTCACAACTAGAATATACAACTATGTACTGGGGGGCTTTGGAGAGAAGAAGAAGAAGAAAAGGAAGATTGGCAACAGATGTTAGCTCAGGTGCCAATCTTTAAAAAAAAAAAAAGGGAATTTTCCCTAATGCAAGGGTTCGTTTAATCCTCATGACGACTCCCGAGTACTTTACATTTTAAATCTTCTCAATCATTTGGTTGGAAGTTCGTATCCATTGTTAGGAATTCCAGCCATCAGCCTGGCGGAAGGGCGTCGGCCCGGCTCCTCTCTCCGCCCCCAGCACAGTGCCCTTGCTAAAATTCCACATTGTCATCCCGGTTCCTGTAAGATATGGAGACAGGACCTGATCTGAAAAGGACGCGGCCCTTTGGAGGCCCGCAGACATCAACGGCTTTTAGGGGCAGCTTTTCCTCTCAAGAGCCCTTTCCAACTTCTCCATAATTAAAAGACTCGTATCCTTTTCCTCTTCATCTACTCAGCTTCCCGTCTCCGTAAACTGATTCCTGAAAATGAACCCTATGCTGATCCGTTCACACAGAGAATGACTCACGATTCCTCTCCTCGGCCTCCCTCGTGGGGCTGGCCGTGCAGCACTCACAACGCACACTCCCCGCAAATAAGACACCTGCCAACCACCCACACGTAACACATGGAACACATTCCTCTCCTCCTCGAACCACGCTGCTGTGTGCCCATCCTTGCCCGGCCCTCCCCGCTCGTGCCCCTCATCACGGCCTCCCGCACCCTCAGAAGAAACCACAGCTTCTATTCTTCTTTTTGCTAGAGATCAATTTTGCCTGTTTAGAGCCTCATCTCGACGGACTTGCCCAGAACGCACTCCTTGGTGTCTAGCTTCGTTGCTTTGCTCACCCTCTGGGAGCATCGTCCGCCAGGTCGTGTGCGTCAGTAGTTCTCTCCTTCTCATTGCCGAGTAGTGCTTACTGTTTGCATTCATTTCTAAGTTATATTAATAATTCGAATAGTATATGACTACACTTTTTCTTGCAAAAATTTGCAATGTTATAGATAAGAAGTCTAATATCCTAGGAGATAATTCCCGGGGTCTCTTGCTGCAGACCCTTTAGCCTCCTTGCCCTGTGCCCCCACATGCATGGACATGACCCTGCAGAATACATGCACTACTGTTTGTCGTGTTTTAAACAGCAGTATCCCATTACGGGTCTCTCTGCACAACTTGCCTTTTTAACTCAACAGTAAGTCTTGTCGATACAGCAACGTTCGTGCACAGAGATCCACTTCATTTTTAAAACTCCTGCACAGTGTTTCATAATCTAGGTGACCCACATTTTGTTTAGTTATCACTGAGCTCATTTCCAATTCTTTCCATTTCAACAAATGCTTCAGTAAACGTTTGTCAAGTTTCCTTTTGCGAATCCGTGAGTGTTTCTGTGGGACAGATGTGGAGAAGGGACATGCTGAGTCAGAGTGCGAAGTGACATTTCAACAGACCGGCCGCCGCATCCGTACCAATTCACAGCCCCCACCCACCCATGCTTAGAGTGTTAGGCAACTTGGAAACCTCTGCTAATCTAAAAAATCTGGCCTCATTTTAATTTGTCTTTCATTAATCCTAGAAAGGTTGAGCTTTTCTTCACATAATTACTGGCTGTTTGTGTTTTCTCTCCACTGAAAGGAACTCTCGGCCTGATTCTTCCATTGGGTAATTTTTTCTTTGCTTCATAGCTATATTAGGTTATTAATTATTACTAATAGGTTAGTTTTAATACATATTATTGTTAGTGCCAAGCCTTTGTCTGTTCTGTTTTTGCAATTAAAAAAACTTTTCTGTTCCTTTTGTGGTACAGAGATTTTAAATTACACCAATCTTTTTTTTTTTTTTAAGATTTTATTTTCCCTTTTTCTCCCCAAAGCCCCCTGGTACATAGTTGTGCATTTTTAGTTGTGGTTCCTTCTAGATGTGGCATGTGGGACGCCGCCTCAGTGTGGCCTGATGAGCGGTGCCATGTCCGCGCCCAGGATCTGAACTGGTGAAACCCTGGGCCGCCGAAACGGAGCGCGCGAACTTAACCACTCGGCCACGGGGCCGGCCCTACACCAGTGTTAGAGTTATGAATTTGCTTTCTCGGATGCTGTTTAAGAAAGTCTTGTTGACTCCAAGGTCATAGGCACAGGGTTTCATTTCCTTCTGATAGTCTTGTAGTTGACAGGTGGATTTTGATGTGCTGGTGCACATTCTATGAGGCAATTCCACTCTCTTCTGATATTTCAGCAAGGGAACTTAGTCCCATCACTTTGGGCATCCTGCATTTTCGACTGTGCCTTTCACTCTATTTCCAGTTCGGGGGGGTTAAATAAACAATATGAAATTATCCTATTTCGTGTCTTTTGTTCCTTTTTTAATCCACCTTAAATTCTGGTCAGAAAAAAAAGTTTATTCACTCTCAAATATCTTGACGTGCCTAATGGAGATGGGTGCCAGGATGCAGCATGGTCAGACCCCCGACTGCGCAGGGCTGAGCGTGGGGGGAGGACAGACTTACGGCAAACGACTCAGGGGGACCAGCCATGCTGAGGCATCTCCAGACGTCAGCTGAGGGCAAACTGCGCTCGGAGATTCCAAGAAAATCGGCTCGGACGTTTCAATGTTTCATCTTACTGGGAATCCAACGACATCCCCAAGATTTCTGTGAATTCCTTAGGGCTGTTGTCGCCTCTGGCTCTGAGTTTTGTGCACTCAGCTGTCACGCTGTCTCTTCCCCTGACAACTGTCCCCCTCTCTCGGCTCTGCCCTGGCCCGTTGGAACCTGGTTCAGCTCCCTGATTTCCTCCGAAGTCGCTCACTCAGGCTCGTGTTTATGAAACTCCAGCGAGGCTGTGGGGAGACAGGGCGCACACGTAGTAGCCAGACAATCTGAAGTCCAACGCTCATTCAGCCTCCTTGTCACCAGGAGCCAGCACGACTTTCACTGCCCCCCCTCCTTTGGGGGTCTTCTTTCTGCTTCAAGACCCCCCACACCTCTCCCAGTTTCTTGCTGTCCAAGCCCCTCCAGAAGCTCCCTGTACCCCAGTTCATCAGGCAGATCGGTTTCACACAATCCAGAGTTTCACCCTTTTGCAGCACAGAGAAACTGGCAGAGGATTCGGCATTTCAGTCTGTTTTTGCCTCCATAAGTGGAAGGGGTGCATGTAGAGATGGATTTTCCCATTGAAGATTACGCCACCTCTCTGTTAGCAGACACAAGTGGCCATAGGCAGTTTTGGGTTTAAATAACTTTTTTCCCAACAGAGGATCATAACGGTGGAAGCTAATGCCATGTGGGCAGCCACTGAGGAAGTGGCATTGAATCTGAGATCTGAAGGAGGAGCTGTGGTTATCCAGGGAGGAGTGGGCTGGGAGGGGATGGGTTCTAGCAGCATGGGCAGCACGTGCAAAGGCCCCGAGGTGAACTCTAGCAAGGCTTACTCAAGAAAATAAGAGAAGACAGCAGGAATGCAGAGTCTGTGGATAAAATGGGGTTAAGTGACTATATTCTAAAGGCAGAGGAGGCGGGGGCAGTGGCAAAACACGACAGCATGTTAAGCAAGTAACAGGTTTTAATTCTACGTTTTAAAAAAGATTGCTCTGCCACAAGGAGATATTACTTCACACCCACTAGGATGGCTATAATAAAAAAGAAAAAAGGATAATAAGTGTTGACAAGGAAGTAGAGAAACTGGAACTCTTGTACATTGCTGGTGGGAACGTAAAATGGCGCAGCCGGTCTAGCAGCTCCTCAAAATGTTAAGCAGAAAATTACTATGTGAGCAATTCAGCTCCTAGGTATCCAAGCAAAAGGAGTGAAAACCAGTATTCAAATGAATATACAATGCTCAAAGCAGCACTATACACAACTGTCAAAAGGTGGCACCAACCCAAACGTCCATCAAATGATGAATGGATAAACAAAATGTGGTCTAGCCACATGATGGAATATTATTCAGCCACAAAAAGGAATGAAGTACTGATCTGTGCTATAATATAGATGAACCTCAAAAACTTTATGCTGAGTGAAAGAAGCCAGACACAAAAGGTCACATGTTGTATTTGTATGAAATATCCAGATTAGGTAAATCCATAGAGACAGAAAGCAGATTGGTGGTTTCTGGGGGTTAGGGAAAAGGGGTAAATAGGGATTGATGACCTCATGGGGACAGAGTTTCCCTTTGGGGTCACAAGAGTGCTTTGGGACTAAGTGGATGTGATGGTTATATCATATTTTGAATGTCCTAAATGCCCCTGAATTGTATATTTGAAAATGGCTAATTTTATGGCTCATGACATTCACGTCGATAAAAATAAGATTCCTCGGACCTCCACGTGGAGAATGAATTGGAGGGGACAAGAATGGAAAGGGGAGAGCAACGGGAAGCTGTGGCAGTGGTCCAGGGGAGAAATGACAGCAGCTTGGGGGAGGGACGATGGGCCTCTGGTGCTGGAATTGCCTGGGAAATACCCATCATCCAGGCGACTGGACAGGGCTCAGAATTTTAGGACAAAGAGAAGAACATGGTGCCTTGGAGGACCGCCTCAGGAGGAGCTTCTACAGCTTCCAGCTGAAGTCACAGCAAAGGCTGAGCTCATCAGGGGGAGGGCAGGAAGCACGAGGCAAAGGGACAGCAGGAGGAGGCCGGGGTGAGGGCTGCAGTGAAGAGTACGATTTTAAATATCCATCCAGAAAGACAGAGGCGCACCTCACGGTAATCTGAGGGGAAGGGAAGGGTAAGGAAGGCTTGTGTTTGTTGGCGAGGGGACAGCTGAGTGTGCTCTAGGCTCACACAGGAGGAGCCACTGAGGGGGGACAGGGACTGAGGATACCACCTTTGACGGAGCTAGATCAAGAGGATATGGCCTGGCCTGGGAAGGAGCAGGAACATGCCTTCCTCTGAGAACAGAGAGGGGAGGATGTCTGAGAGCGACTCTGATGGGAAAGGTACGACAGTTGTGGCACTTCTGCCTACGTGAGGGGAGAACGTGAGAGGGGCTGCAGAATGTGGGGGCGTTAGAACAGGTCTTGCGGAGAATGTAGTACTAGAGAGGAAACTGGTCTGCATGAAGGATGGCCAAGGAGCCCTGAAAGTCAGGAACGCACCTGTGTAGGGGAGCCAAGCTTCTTGTTATGTAATTTTTTTTTTTCCGAAAGCACTAGGCCAAAGTAAGAACTAAGGCAGTAATCCTGGTGGGTATATTGTTACAGAAAACACTTTCATCAATCAGCACCCAGAAATAGGATGGGAATAGTGCGAATGAAATTCAAGGAGCCTTCTGAGAAGGAGGATTTGAAAACCTTCCATGTGTAAGCTCCTTCTTCAAAAGAAACGCTATTTAAAACCATATCGGATAAGTAACTACACATTTAAGTTAGCCAGCAGGAATTATTTTTGCACTTAAATATGTGTATATGTCATATAAATTATTATAATAAAATATAGGTAGCATTTTAAAGGCCTATATACTGAAATTGTATGTTTTAGGAAGTTGTTGAGAATTTTTATATCAGAGATAACATTAAAAAGCTCCCAAACATGTAACAGTGGACTAACGGTTAGTACAAAATACTAAAAGCTGTTGTACTACTTGATTAAGTAAATATTTTGGAGAAATCAACTTGCTTCATCTCCTACTTTGAATACGATATGTATTATTATAGGTTGTAACCAATTAACTATGGCTTCAGTTGACAGTCTAGGAAATTTACTTTTTCAACAAACACTTAAGGCCTTGCAAGTACAGGGCATCGGGCCATGAACACTACAGAGAGGAAGAAGAAATGGTCCCTGCCATTAGAAAGCTCAAGTTGGGTTCAGGCTCTACAGAAGCCATGGGAGGGGCCGGCCCAGTGGCACAGCAGTTAAGTGTACATGCTCTGCTTTGGCGGCCCGGGGTTTGCTGGTTCAGATCCTGGGTGCAGACATGGCACCCCTTGGCAAGCCATGCTGTGGCAGGCATCCCACATATAAAGCAGAGGAAGATGGGCACAGATGTTAGCTCAGGGCCAGTCTTCCTCAGCAAAAAGAGGAGGATTGGCAGCAGATGTTAGCTCACGGCTAATCTTCCTCAAAAAAAAGAAAAAAAAGTAGTTCATGTGAAAATGCAGCTAACATCCACACCAAGATGAACTAGGAGTTCCTGAGCGCAGAAGGCAGAGCTTTAGAAGACCCCAGGGGCCAGAGCTCACTTGTCACCAGGCAGAGGAGTGTGTGTTGGGGGTCCTCAAGGAGCCTGGCCATGGAAGAGGTTGTATTTGAATTGAAACTTTCCGGGGTGAGAGGAGCAGGTATTTCTCTTAAGAGCAGAAGAGAACATACAAGTAGACCAAAAAGCAAGAACCTTCAGCCGTGAGAAAGAAGGAAATCCTGGAGTTTGCGACAACATGGATGGACCTTGAGGGTATCCTGCTAAGTGAAAAAGCCAGACAGAGAAAGACAGATACCGCATGGTATCACTGATGTATGGAATCTGAGAAGAAAAAAAAAAAATCAAACTCATAGAAATAGAGAGTGGAAAAGTGGCCACCAGGGTCTGGGGAAATAGGGAGAGGTTGGTAAAGGGCACAGATTTTCAGCTCTAAGATGAGGAAAGTCTGAGGATCTAATGTATGACATGGTGACTACAGTTGATGACACTGTATTGTACAACTGGAATTTGCTATGAGAGTAGAACTTACATGCTCTCACCACAAATAAATAAATAAAAAAAAGTGAGGTGATGGTGTGTTAACTAAATGGGGGAATCTTTTCATGACAAATACATCTCTCAAATCACCGTGATGTACACTTCAAATATCTTACAATTTCATGTCAATTATACCTCAATAAAGCTGGAAAAAAATAAAAACCACACACACAAAGCCTGAGCAAAGACATATATCACATCAAGAAAGTCAGAAGGTGTTTGGTCAGTCGACTTGTTGGCTGGAGCACAGCAGGTACACCAAGGAGCAGGAAGAGGCTCTGAATTTAAGCAGAGAAGGAACTGTGGAGCCTGCCACCAAGAGGATTAGGAGGTAAAGAGGCAAGACTTAGAGCTCGCGTATGGTGTTGACGGATCAGACCTAAATCATGTTAAATGTCAGCACATGAAGAGACCTCGCCACAACCCTGGGCAGTGAGCAAGCGCTCAGTGTGAGTCAGTCATCAGCAGTGTGCAGGATGAACTCGACATCTCTAGCCACCTTACGCCAAACGTAGCGAACAGTGACTCTTCATCCCTTATCTCCTACCAAAACCGTCCGCACTTCAGTCTCCCCAGCACAGCAAGTGATACCACAAATGATGTAATTTTCCAAGTCAGGGACCCCTCCCTTCTCACTGCACTCCATACCCAACCAAGCCCTACGGTTTCTGCTTCCAAGATGTATTTTCCATCATTCCGCTTTCCTCCATCGTTTCTGCCATCATCCTGCATTTCTTACCCAGACTTCTGCACTGGTTTCCTATCCATATCTCCATTTCTGCTACTCCAGGTTGAAAATATTCAACTCAGAATGACCTTCCAAAACTACAGGCTAGATAGCCTCTCTCTCTCCTCTCTTCAAAGATGCTATTACCTTCCACTTACTTCACCCTTTGCCTTCTGTGGCCTGCAGGACCCCATCTTCCTATCCTTCATTCTCATCACACCCACTCTCTTCGTGCTGGCCAATGCTCTAGACATGCTGCTCACGCCTGTCTCAGACCCACTGCGTGTTCCATTCCCTCAGCCTGAAATGTTAGCCTACGCCCATCCCTCTGCCCTCCTGTCTGGCTCCTTCTCATTCTTCAGTAGCAGCTTCAACATCACCCTCTCAGTGGCTTCCCGTGAGCATCTACTCTAACGCAGCCTCCTTCCCTGCCACACTCCGCCATGGGTTATTCTGCCCATTGCCCTTCCGCTGCCTTCACAGCAAACGGCCCTCTTTGAAATTATACTTAGATTTTTGTATTTGTGTGTTTAATGCTTATACTGAATGCTTTCAAGTTTAGGTATTAAAGCGCCAACTCAAATGGTCTTGTGCAAATAAGGACTTTTTGTGATCTCCCCAGTGGGAATCCTGAGGGAGGATGGGGTTCAGAGCTGGCTGAGCCAGCAGTTTGTGATGTCCTGTCCTTTCATGCTCTCCACCAGACTGTCCACAGCATCGTGCTGCCAATTGGACTGGATGTTACCTGCTGACTTCTTCACATTTACTAGGAGACAGGAAGTCTCTCCCTGCAACCAAAGATCTTTCAGTCACATTGGACTAGACTAGGTCACATGTGCTGCTCCCTGTTACCAGGAGGCATGCCTTATGCTGGCTGCCTTGAGTCTGAGCTTCTGACCAAATGAGGAGGAGTTATTATGATTGTCTTAGGATTAATGAGAAATCCAACTCTAAGACCGAGGTCAACTCCTGGAATCAGAGTCATTGCTACACAACAGGGGAGGACTGGGATAAGCCCTCGGGAGGCCCCCATTATCCACTTACATCTCTCCATTCAGAAGAGAAGAGGCCTCGTTCTGCTTAACGCATTCCTCTTCACTCAGCTCCTAGCATAGCGCCTGACACATACGGAAGCCCAAGGAATGTTTGCTGAATTAATGAAGAATTGGGCGAGAGAGTCGAGGAACCAGTTTAGAGGTCATTGATTCGGTGGAAGTACATAGATGGCTCACAAACCACTCACAAAAAAGGAAAGAGAGAGATGAATGCAAGTGGTACTGTTTACTCAGAGACTGTGGATTTGGCCATTGACCAGACGTGAAATGAGAGAGCGAGAAGGAAGTGCAACAGTCTGAGCCTGGGATCACATGCTGGGTTTAGCCCCCAGGCCTCCTTGCTTCAGCTCAGTGCCCTACCATCCCAAGCAGGAAGGGAAGAAGGGGCCAGGGGCAGAACTGTCAGGCACACATCCTCAAACGGGGGACATAATGGATTCTCGGGGGAGGAGAGGAAATCAGACATTACAGCGGCTTGGAGCCCTCAAAGCTCCACTTGGGCCAACAAAAGCTTGTTAAGGTGAGCTTAAATTAAATAAAAAACTTTTCCTTAGGAGGGGGGCAGTAATGAATTTTCAAAAAGGTTAAGAACACTAATTAAGGGATGGAGAGACCCTATTGAGGAGTCTAGGACAGATGAGAGAGGCTGAAGGAACGCCTAAGAACATCTCAGATGTGTACACATCCACATATATGCCTCCATGTGACACAGACACACACGCACCCCTCAGCTACTAAACAGACCGTCTCATACAGTTATGACAGGCATAGAAACATACCTTTCAACTTAAGATTCTTTTCTACTGAAAAATTAGAAACATTCTGAATATGGCATTGTAGTTCAGCCAGGAAAATCACCCCTCCTCTGCTCAGATACAGACCAAGGAGAACACAGATGAGTCTGAGCTGGTCTGTTTTGATTTTATTATTCTGCCAGATATACATTTTTTAAAAATGTAATCATTAGAGCAGTCCATTGCCACAGGAAAATGAGCTTAAGTGATCTTCCAGAATTGCTTTCCACATACCAGTCACTCTGACATGCAAAATAAACCTGTCTGAGTAAATCTGACCAAGTTTTTCTAATAAAAACATTGATGAAGTTCAGTTGAGCATTCAAAACAAATCAAGAAGAAGAGGAAGAAAGAAAAACTACATCTTCCAAAATTTCTAAAGTAAATGGATCTGAGGAGCAGACAAAGGCACACCACGAGAACGGGCATGCGTCCGAACCCTGTGTTGTTTGAGCCACAAACAGGACATTTCCTTTCCTAGTCAAGTAAAGCGACCTGGGACACCCTCAGCTTCTGATGCTCGTCCGCACTGATGAGCGATGGTGGCTGGGGGGAGTAAGCGGGCATCGTGGAAGAGAAGGGCCAATATGGGTCACCGCGATGACAAGTCTCCAAGAACAACTTTTCCCTTTCAACAACAAAGAACATGAAAAACAACGTCTACTCAACATTATATGCAACGCCTGAGGAAGACAAAAGGGACCTTGGAAGGTCAAAGCTTCATAACGCTGTGCGGCATCTTCTACAGCAGCTTCTCATTCAGGGGAGACACTTACCCCAAAGACACGAATGCACTTCCGTCACCGTCTGAGTCGGCTGTACACATTTCATTTCTTTAGCTCTGAGTTTTCTGATTCTTTCTTGAAAACACCAAGGTCCCCTCCATCAAGCAGCTAGTGTCCTGACACAAAGGTTCTCAACTTTAGAAAGCTCTCATGGAGAGACTTAGCTCTCTGGGAAGACAGGAAAGTCATCCATTCTCTCCAGCAGTTAGAGAATAACCATTTATTTATTATTAACGACAGGAATTAAGATGCTCAGGAAGGGGGAGCTGTGTTCCACACATTTCTTTAACCTTTGCTTTTAATTTTATGCCATTATATTCTTAAATTGCTTCACACAGCCCAGACGGTCCTGCAGCCCGACGCTGACCGTGGCCTCGACGAGAACCTACTTCCAGTTTGACAGCCAATCTGCTAGGTGACAACGTGAATGTAATCTGCCTTGAGGGACAAGAAGTGGTACATGAACAAATCACCATAATCACCAAACTGGCCGTTCATACAGTTTATTTCACTAGACTGCGATTTTATACACAGTATGAAGGGGTTTCCTGACAGCACACAGCTTACTTTCTGCACTGCTGAAGAACCAGTTTTTTTACATTGTATCATAGTACCCTATCATTAAAACATTATTCAGTGAATTTTTTCCAACTACATATAAACGGAGATTTACCACACACACGGTGCAAGAATGTCTTATAACATATTTGAATCACAAAATGTGAATCTAACATACGCCACTGTAATTAGAACACTACTGTAAAATTACGATGCCCCATGTTACACTTGCCAGGTTACATTAATTTCTGTATACATCACAAAGCAGTTTGGTGGATAACTTCTGATAATTGGCAGCAGCTTTTAACTATGATTTCAAGAGAAATCTTTTAAGAATCAGAATTCTGAATTTTAAAAACTTCTTCCTTTATGTGTTCAATATTCTCAGAATCAAAATGGGACATTTTTAAATTTATAGTCTCTAAAACAGAAGAATAAATTCAACCCTCCCTTAGCAGAAAGGCTGGGTTGTAATAATAGGCTTCGTAGAAACCTACAAAAAGCATTGCATTGTATGGGGAGTGGAAATGAGTTAAAAAAAAAAAACCATAAAATTTCTTTAAAAGCTTCTTGGATTCCTCTGGCCCTCCCCACCTCTGTCACACAGAGAAAGAAGACTGCATTACAAGGGACGATGTTTCCACGAAATGACGTTCTAAAGAAAATGCATGTAAACAAGGCAGAGAGAAAGATGTCTTCATTTTCCCATTTTGTGGAGCGGGGCGGTGGGATGACATCAGTTAAAAAAGAAATAGAACTCCTTAATCAAAGAACCACTTTATTACACACAAAACAGCTTGGGATAATTGCTGGAAATTTCTCATGTGTTTCCTTTTCTTTCCCCCAAAGTTTGAGAATGTTTGAAAGTTCAATAAATAGTAGAAAAATAATCCTTTACTTAGAAATTTTGAGATGCATCATTTAGAGCTTAACATGAGTTCCCTACAGCAATTGTGGTACCCAGGTCCCACTGAGGAACAAAGTGATGTCTGGAGAGCCCACGCTTCTTCTGGATGCGCCACGTTCCCGGTCTCCGGGGGAGATTTTTCTCTCTTCCAGTTAAGGAGAGCTCAAGGCTTCTGGCTCCGCAGAACATTCCTCTGGCTCAGCTGAACGAAGCTTCCCAATGTTTCATTTACAGGTCTCGTCTCCGTGTTTGGAGGTTTGCCTTCTGTTCCATTCCGTTAGCGTCATGGCAGGTTCATTAATCAGGCTTATTTCCCCTCCATCTCAGAACCAGCCTCGCATCTTCACAGATGCGATTTTGTTGTCGTCGCTCTTGTTCTGAAACATGGCAGCAGGCAGAAAACGAGTGAACCGACGCTGGAGAAAGCACAAACACCAGGGGTCTCTTGCTGTGGATTTGACGCCGGCTCTCTTTGCCTCCGGAACGTTCTGGATCTCCCAGCTCCCGTCTTCTCCGGGGGGACGAGGAGACCGTCAGCACTCCGCATCGACAGTGTGTACTGTCACGGCTGCCTGGAGGTGGTGGCTGTGATGCAGCGTGGGGTGATGCAGGCGGCAGTGGTGGGACTTGTGACTCAGGAGGGCAGCAGTCTGCGGGGGGGTGTCCAGGTCCAGATCCTCGTCGTGGTTTCCCACATCGACGCCCGCCGACAGGGGGTCGTTGTTGCACGGGGGATTTTCGCTGTCTTCCTGTGGGCTCATGGTGCTGTAACCTAGAAAACGAACAGAACAGGCAGCTGAGGGCTTCCAGGCGCAGGCAGGAGACGTCACTGAAGATTTCTAGGGCACTGGGAGGCACTCCTGTCTGTGCTACGTCAGTGCGGACCGTCAGCAGACGCTGGACGGACTTATTTTTAACGAGATCTTCTAACTGCATTTTTCTTAGAACAGTTACACAATAAATACATTTTAGATGACTGAGAAAGCATAGATAAGAAAAAAAAAAAAAAAGAACCCTTTCCCCAAACCTCCAAATTAACAAAACAAAAATTAAAATCACCTCACATCCCATCTGGTCCACAGATACCCAGCACTGACTTGTGGGCAACTATCCTCTTACACTTTTCCTCGAGATAAGATTAAGACTGTTTTTCATTTTAAAGAAAAAAAAAAAAAGGCAGTTTTAAGAAAAACATCCTAACAGGACTCAGATCAGTCAGGGGCTGGTGGGAAAGCTGGGCTGCAAAATGCCCAAGTGTGATGCCACAGCAAGACAACAGCGATGACCTGCACACCTGCTCCCCGGCAGGCACTGGCCTCCAGCAATTCCTGCCTACCCATGAGGCATGCGTTCTAGCATCCACTTTACAGGTGAGGGACCTGATGATCAGAGACATCAACGAACTCGTCTAAAGTTCCAGGACCCAATGAAACACTACGTCCATACACACACACCCCCACAGCAACTGGCAGAAGCATCAACCGTTCTCTGAGTAAGCTGGCTCACTGTATTTAAAGATTAATTTCTTTTGGTATTCTAAGTAATAGATGTTTCAAAAGAAAATGCCCTTGCTGATCAAAGGATTCCATTCCACGAACCCTGGCATGTTTTTAAATATTGCAAAAATCCCCTTCTAAAATTTTGAGAAGTGACAGCTCATTAATATTTCCGCTGCATCTACAGCTAGCATCAATCAGCACTCAGCCGTGAGGAGCGCGAGTCACATTTGTGGCTGCAGAATTGATGCGCTTGCATACAGCCAAGCAGGAATGGTTTGTGGTTGAAAATCTATGTTCTGTGCAAAAGGAGAAAGGCAATTCTCTGTCCTCAATGAATCATTTCTCAAATGACAGGATTATTTCAGTCAGTCCAACTCAACACATATTTCTTGGGCACCTACTATGGACCCGACACTGTGTTGGGCATCATAGCAGACGTCAGGACGAAAACCTGGTCCCTGCACAAAGGAGCTGAAAGGCTAGTGCTTGAGAAATAAAACAAGGACAAGCACAACTCAATTCAATTATTCATTTACCGAAGACGGTTTTGGGGCTGGAGGCAGAGACTATGAAACATGGATAAGAGATGGCTCTTTTCCTCAAGGATTTCACAACCGAGTATGAAACAGATATTCATGAAGCTGGGTTCACTCTAATGCAGATAATGGTAAATGCTATAATGGCAATCCAGAAGAGGGAGCAACTAATTCTGACTGGGGGAATTGGAAAGCTTCACAGAAGAAGGCATATTTTAGTTGGGCTTCAGTGGATGAATAGGAGTTTGCTAAGTGACTATGAGCAAGGGAACAGGTGAGCAGAGCCCCACGGGGTGCAAGTGAGGCTGTCCTGTATCCCATGGCCATGAGGAGTGCGAGCAGTAGCTGAGAACAGGGCAGGTGGAAGGTGGAAAGGTCAGGTCAGAAAGCCACAGCAAAGCGTAGAAAAGGGAGAGAGAATACGAGATTTTGAGTAGACCAAAAAAAAAATGCATGATCATTTCTGTGTTTTAAAGAGTTCTGGTGGCAATTTGGAAGATGAATAAAAAGGAGAGGAAGGGGGCAGTTAGGTTATTGCAACAGCCCGGACGAGAGATGGAGAATTAAGACTAAGGGTACGGGATGGGACAGGCTGAAATGCTACCTCGGGGTGGAAGCAATAGAAGCTGGTTAGCAGCTGGGGGTTGCGGGGGGTGAGGGGTGGTTAAAGGGGACAGCAGCTTGAGTCAGGACGGTAAGAGATGGAGACTTGGAGATCCCGAGTCCCGGGGAAGAAAATGAACATTTTTGGGGGGCACATTTTGATTTTGAGAGTCTGTGCCTCACATATGTGATATCACGAGAGTCAGGGTGGAAGCGGGAGGTCACCGATGTGTGTCTATCATTCTTGATGCCCTCTGGTGCCAGGGGCCAGGCTGGCGGCTCAACAGAAAGAGGGGTAAGGGGAGGCCCAGCTCCTGAGAAGCCCAGTCAGGACGGGGAAAGACACCGGAAGGACCAGCAAAGCAGGTTAATGCAGCTGAGGACACCTGAGAAGGTGACCCTTCAGGCAGCCCGGAGGAGAGAGAAGGGCTTCATCAGGTAGAGAGGAGTAGAGAGGTGCTGCAGGTGGGGAGGCAAGCACAGACACAGCAGCCTGGAAGGTGCCAGCACACCTCGGGAAGGGTGACAAGCTCGATGGGTGAGAGGAAGAAGCAGGAGATGCGGCTGGAGATGCAGTGGGACAGGCAGGGTCAGACCAGACCAAGAAGGCTGTCGAAGCAATGAGCTAGGATTTAGTGACAGTCAAGGGCAGGTGGGGTGGGTGGGTGGCAGTGACATGATGTGTGCTTTAAGAGGATCTCTTGGGGCAATGAGGAGGCTGGACAAGGAAGGAGGGATCAGAGGCTCAGAGGACAGAGGGCAGGGGCCTGGGGCCTGAGGAGATGGCAAGGACCTGAAGTGGGACGGGAGCAGCATTTGGCTGGAGCAAGCAGCTGGCTTCAAGAGGCTGTTCCAGTGCAGAGTAGGCTGGATCTGGTGACCAAACGGCCTTGTCTGGGGAAGATGCCAGGAGGACTGCCATCCTCGGGTAAGGTCAAGGTTTCCCGGTTCAGAAGCTGGGCAAACAGTGATGCCTTTACCCAAGATTAAGAGTTCAGGAGCCAGAATGAGTCTCTCCGCTTTGGCAGCACCAAGCCTAGAATGTGCTGTAGGCTCCATCTCAGCTACAAAGTGCTATGGATGCTGAAACCGCCTTATGCTCCACACGTACGGGACTAAAGGAGAAAACACGGTTTTAGAAAAAACCTCTGTGCCTGTGTTGATTATTTTCAGTTAACTTTTAGTGCTAGGCTGTCTCCATCTTGCCTCCAAATACTCCTGGATGGCTTCCTATCTCTGCTCATTTACAAGCACCCACAGTAACTGATAATTCATTTTCACATTCACAGCGTAAAATGCATGGCGGTCCTTCTGCCCGGCTCACCCTCCCACTTTCCCGCATCTTGCTGTTGTGCTTTGTGCCTCAGTCTGAAGGTCTTCTCTGGGAAGCTGTCCCAACCACCCCCGCCCCCCGGCTCTGCCAACCCACACGGGTCTGGTGCCTCTTCTGTGAGTTCGAACGGCTTTCTCTGCACATCTCTGTCTTAGATTTTGCTGTATTACAATAAAATATAGGGCTGTCTTGTCCATTAGCAAATTCTTTCTTAAAGCACAAGGACTTATTTACCTCAGTCCTCCTAGTATTCAACACAATCTGTCACGCAAAGGAGGTATTAATTAAAAAAAACTCACCTACTCTATTCCCAAAGCTGGCCCGAGTGAATTTGCTTAGTTATCTGTGTTCTGTCTGCTGTCATTCACCTGAGCATTCACTGGGCCCTGCCCAGGGGTTCTGAGTCCAAGGATGCTCTGAACCCGGCCGCTTGCAGGCCCAGGGTTGGTGATGGTGCAGCTGTCCCCGAGATAACGGAGGGCACCCCCATTTCTCCTGATGTGTTCAGATAAGAACCCCCAGCAGGGGCCCTTCCAAAGGGAACCCCTGGCTCTGGGGCCATTTCGTATAATTTCTCAGTGTGATACTATTGCTCAACCCCTCGGTAACTTACTCAGGCCTCCTCTTATCTCAGTAATTAATGAAAATCTGGAGGGAGGAAGCAGAAAGCTGTGAAGCAGCAGGAGAAAGCCAGACACATGCTCTCCCTTCGCAAATTAATGGAGTGTTTACTCAGTGCCAGGCAGTTCTGAGTGCTGGCAGCAGTGACGAAGACAGGCTGGTCTCTGACTCACGGAGGAGGAAGCGCTATTTAAAACACAAAGGATATTCACAGGCACTTTCAAAGGAAAAATAACTTTACTATTCAAAGTGGATGCAGAAAAGTCTATGCAAAGAGGATCTTGAGTGAGAAACAGGCTTGAGGAAGGAGGCCAGGCCCCCAGTAAGAATGGAAGAGTACTCTAGGCTTCTGCTTCTGTTTTTATCTGATGGCTCCTAAGAACCGTTCTGCATGGTTAGGGACATTGGGTCCCGCGGGGGACTCACCACCTTGTGGTCACGGAGAGTAACTGCAGGAGAGTATCCGGGTATCTCTAGAAAGTGGTCCTGGGCTGCGCTACCAGCTTCAGACCAGGTTTTCAAGGTTCAGCATTTGCCTTGAGTCTTTTGGAAGATGCTTCGCTAGGAGGAATTTTCCTTTCACAAGGAAAAAATGTTGCTTAACACACACTTGCGTGAAGTTTCCAATGTGATGGTAACCAAAACACAGATTCACAGGAACAAATATATATTGGTGGTTTTTAACTTAAAAATAAGCCAGTTGATGATGAGATAGAACATGATATTTTCAAGAGAAATAATGGGCAAAGCAGATGTATAATTACAAGCACAGACAGGTGGTAGCTGTTTCTAAGCTCCCCTGCGAGGGTAACAGTTAATAGTTGAGCTCTGAAAACAGTCATTCCAAGTGGTCCCAGAATAGTGACAGAATGATTCTACTTTTCAAAAAGGATTCTTATTTTGAGCAGTTTTTTTCAAGAAACAAATTAAAATTAGATTCATTTGAAATACAAAACTCTGTTGGCCACATGAAATACTTCTAAATAAAAATGCAGCCTGAAATCTCCAAATTTAGCTTGTTAACATTCAGCTTCAATTCCAGGAATATCACAACTCTGAACCATACCACAAGTCTAGTCTGCTCAGTACAAACTTATACATTTATATTTTTAATTCTTTTGAGTTTCCTTTTGTGTATCAGATCCAAGGACTCACGTGGAAATATGCTCTCCGGTAGCACAGAGCATGTGCTGTGACCCTACCAGCTCAAGGGTCGGCACCAGCGCCACCTCCCCACTGGCTGGTGCCACCTCCCCACTGGCGTTGTCCATGATTTACTTGCAGATAAACTTGAACTCTCTCCCCAACTTCTTTGTCCTCCTCTTTTAAGGAAGCTGTCACAGGCAGCCTCTCATCAGTCTTATGAATGCATGCATTTGTTTACAGGTTCCTCCTAGATTGTAAATTCCCTGAGGGCAGAGTCGGCATGGAGGTGGGAGGGCCACCCTGAGCTCCTCCCTGCCATATGTGATTTCACTTCACCCTCAGACAGCTTTACCAGGTAGGAATTTCTAATCTCGTTTTAATAATTAGGAAGCTGAGGTCCAAAGTAGCTTCACTAAGTCTCAGCTTGCAGAGAGGGAGAGAGGCGGGATGCTAGGCAACCTCTCCCTGACCCCTTCTGATAAGCAATCTGCTGCCTCAGAGATGCTGTCCGTCCTTCTCCAGCTCCCTCCCTGTGCCCAGCAAATAGCAGACGCCCAGTCCCCTCACCAAACAGGAGATGAGCAAGAGGCATGCAGACAGAACAATCAGATTAGATCTTTGTTTTCATGTGTACCCATGGCTTATCCTCCAGGCATTACAGGGACATTAACCGGATGCTGCCAATTGTAGTGACCCGCCGTGCAGGTGCACAGATGTGACAACATGCAGTTAAATGCAACTGATTCTGTGGTGCATTTGGAATTTTGTCGAATGTCACTGTCTTCCAGTTCTTTTGGTGGTGCGTTCTGTCTGCACGAGAAACTATTTTTCATTCCTTGGGGATAACAGGAATCCAATTATTGTGAAAAATGAAAGAAGCAAGCCCTTAGCTAGAAGCCCTGGCTTTCAGATACTGATGCTGCTGCTCTCCTCCTTTTATCTCAGCTGTTGCTTCATCTGCCATTTTACTAAGACGACGGGACTGCTAATGGAACAGCATAACCTTGCTCAGAATTCCAGCTTTGTGTTCAAGCAATTTCTGGGGGGGGGGGGGGGGGGGATGGACGAGAAAGGATTCAGAATTTCTGCTGAATAAGAAATTATTTCTGTTGAACTTTAGTAGCCTCAAACCTGTTTTATTATTCAAAGGAGAAGAGCCACAGAACTGCCTGGCAGAACGAATTTACGCAGGTTCAAAGGTTTTCAGGGAAAAAAAGGCAGAAAGTCAAAGAAACTGAAAAATTTAAGTTGTCCTTTGCCTCTCCATAGAAACCCAGAGTTTCTATTTAGTTGGTGGGAACAATGTCATTCAAAGCCCAAATTAAGAGTCTCCAACTTACAAACCAGAGCTTTGGCTTCTCCTATTTTCCAAAGGGCGTTGGAATCTCCAGCTGTCGTGTAAAAGGCAGTCATGGCTGCTCTGCTGAATATTTACTCCTAAATTTTTTAGCACAGGTGTGGGAGCACACTGTTCAAAGGCTTTTTTTTTTTTTTCAGGGTAGATGTGGAGAAAGCAGAGTCAAAAAGGCATAGATGCATTATATATGCATTAAAAAAAACCCTGATTCTGTTGTAATCTATCATAACATTAATAAAAAAAAAAAAAACCCTGATTCTGGGAAGAAAATAAAGATTTATGGAAAATTAAACAGCTCTATGAAAAATAAAAAGGTTTTACCATCATACGAAAGTCCTTCCGCTCCTGACATGTTTTCGTGGAACTGTGGCAGGGGCGCTCAGAGAGCAGGATTCACCTGCCGTTCTCCATGACAACAAGCCACACAATGCTGAGAAGGCATGTGGCGGCCAGGTCTTCAGCAGCACATGTGGACTTTATAATCTGTAGCTCGCTTAGCACTCGGCGCCTCTTCACAGCTAAGCCCCGACCCTTTGTGATCACCTCACAGGCACTTTACACAACTCCACAACTTTGTACACCCTGGTCCCTTTGCCCCTAACTCTTCTTCAACTTTCCTTCAAGCCTCAGTGCAAACATTGTCCCTTTGGTGAGGACTTCTCTGAGCCTCCCAGGTAAGGGTGGAGGTCACGGCCGGGGAATGCCAGAGGGCAGCATGGACTCTCGTGTGCCCCAAGAGTATGCGACTAAGAGAGCCCGTAACAATGCTGGGGTCTGCCAACCAACAACACCCGGTGCTAGGACCCATGAGGATGCCAACCTCCTGAGAGTCACGTGGAGTGGTCAGCAGGCTCCATAAATAATCTAAATCCTCATTTATGGAGAAAACCCAGGAAGCGATCTGTGCACCCAGAGTCATCTCACTCATGCCTGGGAGTGCCGAGACATAAGCAAAACCACCCTTGGGCTCTTAGAAATGTGTCATGTTGGAATGTGTCTTTTTGGAAAACTATGTCAAAAACAATTCACTTGAGTACAGAACAGGAGAGAGAGAGAAGGGTGGGTGTGAGCACCAGCCCACAAGAGGACACCAGGTTCCTCCGGTCCTCAAATGCAGAAGGCTAAACCTTACCATGGTCACTCTCTGTTCCCGATCGACCCCAGTAGCGACGCCTCCTCTCTGGACTGTGTGCATGTCGTTCGATGACTGCGGCTATAAACCGAGTATTGCTGACTGTGGGAAGGCAAGGATGGTTAGTCACTCCTAGGCCAGTAGCTTTATTGTTTCAAGCACACTGGCTCTGAGCAGCCCATTCACACGTTGGGGGAGTGTTCTTTGGAGAGTTAGAATAGTATTTTTTTTTTAAGATTCTGAGGATTAGGGAGTTGCTTTTAGATCCAGGGCAGGGAAAGGCCCCTAATTACATGTCTCCATGGAACAAGCATCCAACAAGCATCAAGAAGATGGCACTAAGCGGCTGGAGGCCAGGCTGTCTCAACACTCATAGAACTCTCTTTTGATAAAGAAATGCTCTTTTTTCCCCCTGAGTTGTATACATTAGTTAAGGGATTAAAAAAACGCATACCTGCTGATTCCTTTTCTAAAATACTACACTGGAAGGTGATGAGGAGGATGAGGAAAAGGGAGGGTGAGGGGTTTTAGACAAAAGAACTTAACGTAAAAAAGAACATCATAAAATCTTTTGAGATTTTCTCAAACCAAGCAAACACCCATACTTACTCCGAATGAAAATGGGAGGAAAAAAAAAAACCCCGTCGTGTCGAGGCTTCTTAAATTTTAATATAAGCCAAAAGGATATAAGACAGAATACTTATTCTGGACCAGCCTCCCGCTGACACATTCTGCAGCGAGGCAGCCGGAACACTCACTGATGCCTCTGTCTTCGTGGCTGTCGTCGTCCCTTTCATCTCTGTCATTCTCCAGGTTGGACATACGCACTGACATTTCTACCCATCATTAAAAAGAGAGAAACATGACTATTTAATCAAACAAAATCACCGGCTTTAATACCCCGCAGAGCGCTCGTTTGATGGCTGGGTGACAGCCTTCCATCAGGATCTAGTCCTGTCTCGGAAAAGGATGAACTGATGCCCCATCTAGGTTTTTTTTTTTTTTTTTAAAGAGGAGGGAGAAGGAATCAGAAGAGGGGGAGAATAGGAGCAAATAATCGAGAGAGGCACCTGAAATGCATTTCTGAAGACAGAGGAGAAAAGAGGCTGATAAAAGCTAACAGACCTTTAATCCTCTCCTAATGTCCCTGAGACAGAAGGAAGGGGTCTAAAACCATGGCTGACTGTGCTGACAAACGGTGTTACAAAGCCTGTGAAAGGCCAGGCACAAGGTCACACGGAGGGCAGTCATCCTCCGCCTAACTGAATCTCGCCAAGGGGAGGGCGCCTCATGATGAGCCCCGGCCGGCACTAAATCCGGCAACATTATCCCCTGATCCCCATCAGGACTGCGGCCACAGCGAAACATTCCAGCATCAACTGGTCTCTCCTGCTGCCAGGGGGAGCTCGGAGGCTCCTGACCGAGCCCAGGAAGAACGATGAGTGAGCCTCATCTCCATAAAGGTTAGGGCCACACATCCCGGGGGCTTTCAGGGAGGATGGGGATGGTCATTAAAGGTTTGTCCCGTGTAAGTGAGCACAGACACGACATTTAAGCCTTGGTACTGAAGCCACGGTTACAGATGAACCATTGCGTACGTGACTTCTATCACATATCCCGCTTTAAGAGATGTGAGTGCTCCTTCGAACGTGTGCTCATTCACACTATTTACTGACAGCTGCAATAGGACAGATCCACGCTCCTGCCAAGAGTGACTTGGGTATCTTTGGTCCACTTCTCTTTTTTGGAACAGCAAGGACAGCACATCTGAGCTTAGTGAAGAATAAAATTTCCCTCTCAGCATCCCGGCTGCCCTGACCGGCTTATTGCAGAGGCAGGCTGTGTCGGGTCAACGCTGTGTAGGAAATGACAGGATCCAGAGATTTTCTGGGGAATCAAAATGGAGCCCGCAGGGTTTAGGCACTGAAGAACGAGCTCTGGGCCACAGGCTTTGGCGACTTCGGAATTGACTCCATGGAAGCCAAAAATGTAGCCCTGTCTTACACTTGCTTGGAGGCTCACAAAACTGGCCATGGTCCCTCCAGCCTTGGAACAACCTAAGGAAGGCCACTGCCTCCTGGAGGAGCCTTGGGATTCGTCTCGGGGCTCACCTTGGGCAGCGAGAGGCGACATATGCTGATGACTCCGGCGATGGATCTGATGGCGGTAGGCATACACAGCGAGGACCAGGACCATGATGCAGCCCATGATGCCTCCAGCCACGGGGCCCACGGGGGCGCTTTTAATCATGTTCAATGTGACAACCTCGTCACCTTCATTAAAATAAACAAACAGATGTCTCTTGTCAAGATTTCCCAAGTGTGGTAGGAGGTAGGGATGGGGGTGAGATGGGAGGGAAGAGAGCGGGAAGGGGTTGGGGGAAGCGAAGTAAGAACAGTGCTTTGAGCTGTGAAGTCAAGACCCACCAGGAGGGGGGAGCAGTGGCTTCATCTAGTCCTTGGTTCTCAAATTAAATGCTGCTTGGTCAGCAGAGCGAGAGCACCACGGGCAAGCGCAGGTGGAACCAGCGTGTCAACGGGACTCACTCACTCACCAGGCGGTGCCCGGTGCAAAGAGGCCCGCCCCCTGGGTGTGGGCTCCGCGTGGGAGACAGGACACCCAGTACAGAGGGGAGGGCCACCTGGGCCTCATGTGACTGGTCTGCCACAATAAATGGCACCGGGTACAATCAATATGTACTAAAAAGATCATATTTCAAAGCTTATGGGGTCTCTTTAACACCTTCTTTGGACTTTTCAGACAGGAAACTGCAGGTGGGCGTATAAAGGGACTTCTTAGAGAAAGGTCACTTCAGCTGTGTTCCACTGAGTCAGGAGTAACATGCGAGCTCTGAGCCCTCTTCCCACAGGAGCTTTTCTTATTGTATAGACAGGCTGACTCGGGGAGACGTTAAAACTCAAGGTATTCACTAACGATTTAAATAATTGCCTCACTTGTCAGCTGAGCTTTAGGAGCTTGTGTTAACTCCAGAAAGACACCAAAAAAACCTCACTGAGGGATGCAGGTAGTGTTTTTGGGGTCTTCAGGCCTGATCCCAGAGGCGTCCTTCCCTACCGTGTCCCTGTGCCCCACCCTCAGCTATTCCAGCTGCATTGTGTAACGCTGGCTTCTGCTGACCCCAAGGCCCTAAATGATGGCTTCTGCCTTGTAAAAGTGGGGAGGGAAGGCTACAGAGGGAAATAGATGTGCAGGGCAGTCTGCCCGCTGTCGGCCCTGCGCTGACCGTTGGGATGCGCATCCACACAAATTGCAGAGTGCAGCCATGCGGAAATCAGGCCCACAGTTCTCAGAACAAGCTTTAGGGGAATGCATTCCAGGCTTGCACAATTTGGCAGGACAGATGGCTGCTCACTCTGCACAGAATATCTAGCCAGCTTCGAAGGTAATTATCTGCCTTGGTTTTGTAACTAAAAACTACTGGCAGAGGAACCAGGAAAGGAGAGATCATTTTAAGACTGTTGACATCCACATGGGCAGGAAAATGTGTATTCAAGAATTAAATTATTATGGGTTCCCAACAAACATACCTATTGCTCCCATGTCATCAACGTAGGGACTTTTGGCTCCCACGATCCCTCCAAAGCATTCTTTCTGGGGAGCGCAGTAAGATTTGTCCAGGTGAGTCTTCCCATCGCTGTCCACCATGCACCATTCACAGTCCAGCACCCCGAAACAGTCCCTGCCAGAAAGACGACGCCCAGTGTCCCGGGCAGGGGAGAGCACGTGGGCTTGGGCATCAGACTGCTCTCAAGAGCTCCAGCACCTGCTGGTGCTGGAACTCCCTGAGCGCTATTTTCCTTTCCTTATCAAATGAGAAAAGCAAAGGTCTGCTGGCGATAGCTGTTTTATGTCCCTCAACAACTTGCAAACAACAGAAGTACAACTGCCCTCTGTGAATCACACCGTGAAATCCACACATCACGGGTTAGTGCAGGATTATTCAAAACCACCTTAAAAGACCAAATGGCCCCAGGTTTGTTAGACTTTGGTCTAACATCCCCCAATTCATAAAAAAAAAAAAAAAAAAAAAGGAAGGAAAGAAAAAATGGTCAAACAAGTCTGGGAAATACTAGATAAGTTAAACAGATTCCTTACCGCCCATTTCTTAGGACTTTTAATAGGTTAAGCGCATCAGGACTCTCTAAGAGAACACACGCAGTATTTCTCAAACTTAATTGACTTTGGGTTACTGCACAACATCTCAAATTAATTTATCTGATGCCCTGTCATTCCTTTGCCAAAACATACACCAGGAGTAGAATTGACTGCCCCCTTCTACCCACTGTTTGATCAAATGACAGCCTACAGTGACAACAGGCGAATCACCCCACCCCCAGCCCTTTAGTCTGCCACAGCCACCGTTCCCATGATGTCTAGTCCCAAACATCCTAAGGAGGAGGGGAGGGAACAGAGACACGGAGGTTTTAGTTCTCAAAACTACCACAAAGCAAATCTGCTTTCTACAGATGAATGCTGAGGAGCTTCCATGTGTCACACATGCAGCCTTGGCCACTGGGTTCTGGTTCTGCAGCCCTCGCATCCCTGCCTCTTGCCCTTGCTTCTTCAGGCCATGTCCCCTCACACATCTGTCCTCATATTTATTGCAAGAAAACCTTTCCCATCCACAGACGAGGCTACTAACACGGTATAGATGACAAGTAGCTGTAACAAGTGGACAGCAGACCACCTTAAACCTGGTGGATAAAGGCTTGCAGAAATCAGTTTGGGATCCAAAAAGTCGACACAGCTTCTAAAACATCAAGGATGGGAAGGATGAATATCAACTGGAAAAGCTCGGTGAGGCTGCTGGTCACCACCCTTTACGAGGTTCTGTTCCCACAGTCATCGTGTTAACATAAAATGAGCCCTGGGCATGGCTTACCCACTCTCCATCCTCTGACTGCACCTGCTGTTGACACACTGGTGGAGAGCTTCCTGCAGGCCAGGGTCAATGGCTGTGTATGTCACCGGCTCCTGGTGGACCTCGCAACTTGGGTTTCTAGGCAGGAGCAAGTCTGGGTTAGGACCAATCCCACGCGCATGCCAACCTCAGCATGCCTCTGGGCCCACAGTGTCAGGCAGATCTGGGTCTGAATCCTGGCTTCACTGCTTAGCTATAGGAGACCTTGGGCCAATTGCTTAAGTACTCTGAGCTTCAATTTGTTTATCTTTATGCCCAATATAAATAATATCGAAAAACTAGAAAGTCATAAATATTCAATAAAATAAGAATGCATACAATCAAAGGTGAACATTATTGCCCCTCACTCACCATTCTAAATCTTACTTTTCAGACGTAACCACCGTTAACAGTTTCATGAAAGTCCTTTTAGACATTTTTGCTATGCCTGATCAAACATATACTAGTATACGTGTGGCACATAACATTCTTTCTTTCAAGTCTAGAGAAGGGACTCACTACAATTTATTTAACTGGTCTTAAAATTTGTCACTAATATAAATAATGCTATATTAGGTGTTAGCGCGCATGCGTGTGTGTGAAAGGTACCTACATATTTATCACAGGGTTAATTTGAAAACTAAGTGATTTAATGTGCATAGAGTGTTTGGCACACAGTAGGCACTTAGTTAAAGTGTGTAACAGT